>NW_028023860.1:0-10843 GCF_054177405.1 Leptonychotes weddellii
AAAAAAAAAAAAAAAAAATTACCAGGCATGTGGCAAAGAAAAAAAACTGTGACATATAACCACAAGATTCTACTAATAAATAGAATCAGAAATGACAGAGATGATTAAATTTGCAGAAAAATACATTAAAGTAGCTGTTATAAATCTCATGAATATGTTCAGTGATGTAAAAAAAAGAAAAACATGAGCATAATTAGCAGAAAAGCAAATGATATAAAAATACTCAAATGGAAATTCTGGATAAAAAACACAAAATCTGAAATGGAAAATGCATTGAAGAAGATAAGCAGCCAATGAGACACTGCATAAAAAAATATTAGTGACACAGTGAAAATATCAGAGTCATAGCAATAGAAACTATTGAACATAAAGCAAGCAGATCAAAAAGGACTGTAAAACAAAAAAGAACAGACTTCCAATTTCGGGGAAATATACTAATTTACAGATTCAAGAGACTCAGAGAACTTCAAATAGGATAAACTCAAGAAATCATGCCCAGATATCTCATAATCAAACTGTACCAGGGGTGGGGTGGAGAGAAATGATACACCACATACAGGGGAACAATTTGAATGACTACAAATTTTTCATCAGAAGCCATGAAAGCCAGAAGGGAACAGAACAACATCTTTAAGGTGCTGAAAGAATATAACTGTTAACCAAAACTTCTATCAGTAATATCTTTCAGGAATAAAGGCAAAATAAAATCATTCTAAGATGAAGGAAAACTAAGAGAATTTGTTGCCAGCACACCTGCTAAAAAATAAATGCTTAAGAAATTTCATCAGGATGAAGGAATTTCTTCAGGAAAATACGTAACTTCAAGAATGAAAGAGCAACAAAAATGGTAAGTATCTGGGCACCTGAAACAGACCATTTTTATCCTTTAAGTTCTTAAAAATATGTGTGACTCTTGAAAATAAAAATGTGGAAAATCCTAAAGAATCTACAAAAAGCTTCTAGAATTAATAAATGAGTTTAGGGGCGCCTGGGTGGCTCAGTTGGTTAAGCGACTGCCTTCAGCTCAGGTCATGATCCTGGAGTCCCTGGATTGAGTCCCGCGTCGGGCTCCCTGCTCGGCAGGGAGCCTGCTTCTCCCTCTGACCCTCCCCCCTCTCATGTGCTCTCTCTCTCTCATTCTCTCTGTCTCAAATAAATAAATAAAATCTTTAAAAAAAAAAATAAATGAGTTTAACAGTGTTAAAGGATTCAAGATCAGTATATAAAAGTCAAATGTTTTTCTACATACAATAAATAACTGAAAATTATAATTTTAAAAGAGTATCATTTACAATAGAATAGCATCAAGAAACATGAATACTTAGAAATACATTTAACAAACTGTGTATGATCTGTATACAGAAAACTATAAAACATTACTGAAAGAATCAGTTAATACTTAAATAAATAGAGACATATGCCATGTTCATGATTTCTTAAGATAGCAAATCTTTCCAAATTGATCTATAGATTCATACACAATCCTTATCAAAATACCAGCAGGAATTTTTTTAATTGACAAGCTGATTCTAAAATTCATATGAGAGTACATACAATAGCAAAAGAACTTTGAAAAGAAAAACAAAGTTGAAGGATGCACATAGCCTGACTGCAGATTTACATATAGATCAGTGGGAGAAAGTAGAAAGGCTAGAAATAGATGTACATACAGATGGTCAATTCACTTTCAACAAAGCTACCAAGGTAATTTAAAGGAGAAAAGATAGTTTTCAACAAATGGTACTAGAACAATTGGATATCCATATGATAAGATATAAACATCAAATCTTATTTCACACCATAAATAAAAATCAACTCACAGTGGATCATAACCATAATGTTAATAATTAAATTATAATACAGAAGATAAAAGAAGATATTTGGAACTTTTGATTAGGTAAAGATAGATAAGGAACAAAAAGGAAAAACCTTAAAAGAAAAAAATTATAAATTGAGCTTCTTCAAATTTTAAAACTTTTGCTCTTTGTAATATTCTGTTAAGGAAATTAAAAGGCAAGTCACAGACTGGGAGAAACTATTTGCAAAACATATATCTGATAAAGGCTTTATTCAGCATATATAAATAACTCTCAAAAGTCAATAATAATAAAAGATCCAATGAAACCAATGAGCCAAAGATTTGAAGAGACACTTGACCAAAAATATATCTGAGTGACAGAATACATGCAGAATTTCTCAAAATCATTATTCTATTTTGAAAATGCAAATTAAGACTACAATCAGATGCTCCTACACACCCAGTACTTTAAAACTTAGTTGATTAAAACAAAAACCACATAATTCTATTTTATGTTTTTGTGGGTAATAAATTCAGGCAAAACTTAGACAGTTCTTCTGCTTTATGCAACACTGACTGAGGTCAGTCACTGGTACTCAGTTTGCAACTGGGCTGGACTTGAGGGATCAAGAGAGTTTCACTCACTACACAAATTGTTTCAGGAAAGAGAATAAAATCAAGAGAAAGAGAATAGAAAAGAGGTTATTATAACCTCTATATCAAAACATCATAGAACATTTCAAAAAGGGGAAAACTACAGTCTAATCTCTGTCATGAAAATACACACCAGTAAAAAGCAATACAGATACAGATATTAATAGATAATACACAATTATTGAACAAAATTTATCCAAAGAATTCAAGATTAGTTTAACGTTTAAGCCTAAAATATAACTTGAAAAGTATAATCTACCACATTAACTAATAAATAAGAAAAATTATACAACTATCTTGATATATGCAGAAAAAAAGCAATTGCTAAAAGTCAATGCTCTTTAACAATTTAAAAATAACTTAGCAACTAGGAATACAGGGATCATGTTTAATCTCCCAAAAGGTATCTACACAAAAATCCAATAGCTACTATCATACTTAAATGTAACATTTAAATGACTTCTTGAAAAGATAAATATGTTTACAGTCATCACTTATATTTAGCCTTATACTGGAAGTCCTAGCCAATACAGTAATATAAGAAAATTAATAAATGCTATAAGATTGGAAAAAGCAAGATAAAGAACTCTATAGTTGGCACATGGCATTATTTATAATCAGAAACTTCCAAAGAACTTCAGATAAACTATTATAATGAATTAATTTAGTAAAATCACTGTATAGAAAGTAAATATATAAAAGCAATTTTAATTTTAAACACAATCAACAAACAATTAGAAAAATAAATTTTTAAAAATACTCTTTATAGGGGAAGTTGGAAGATGGTGGCAGAGTAGGAGGACTCTAGGCTCACCTCATCCCATGAATGCAACTAGATAACTATCAAATAATCCTAAATACCCCAGGAATTGACCTGAATACTAGCAGAACAAACTCCACAACTAAAGGTAGAGAAGAGGCCACATCAAAGAAGGTAGAAAGAGTAGAGAGGCAGTTTGGGAGGCAAATGAATCATGGCCACTGCAGTGGAAAGGGAGCCATGGTAGTGGAGAAGGGCAAAAGATAAACTAGCACACTGGGGAGTGCATGGGGAAAATGAATCCCCATAGCAATTGGCTTGGAAAGCAAGATGGCCAAATGTCACAAATTCTTGAAATCAGCGGGGCTTAAAGCCTGGGGTTTTAAATGTCAGTGCGCTTGAATGGGAAAGAGCTCCAAGGGCATTGTACTGCTTTTGGAGAGAGGCAGACAAACAATCCCCAGACAAACTGCCTGGAAATACCAATCTGAAGAATGCCTGGGCACACAGTGGAGAGGTTATGTGCTCATCTCAGAGCACAGCCCAGAGAGACAGCATTCACAGAGAGACCTCTCCTGAAAAAAAGTAACTAGCCAACGCCATTTCCATCCCCTGCTTCTCAGCATAAGCACAGGACCACCTGCAGGAACCAGCACAGTGCTGACACTCCCTACCTAACTTGCCTACACGAAGCCCTGCCCCTCCATGTTCTGATGGGACTGCCCCTCCCAGTCATGTTTGCCCCAGTCCCAGAATGGCAGGCCCTCTCACCCAGAAGCCCAGCCCAAAACCCTGCTCATACTGCATCATCTGACATGGGAGTTTTGCAGAGCATTGGTTCCCACAGCAGTGGCAACAGGTCTCATTTCACAAATAGACCAGAGCACACCTAGTTAAAACATTCCACATTCAGGCTAGGGACCAAACACTACCCGCAATAGGCAAAGAGAGCCTCTGCAGACAACTGGCCTAAGGATAAAGTGGCCAGGAAAAAAACAGCAGAGCACATGTAGCATATATTGGAAACACTACTGGAAGCACCAGGCCTGGGTAACAGGGGACACCATACTGCAAGGCGCTCTAAGACCTCTTCTTCAGAAGGCTATTATCTTCAAGAACAAGAGAAATAGCTGACTTTCCTAACACAGAAAGACAGGCACAGGCACAGACTTAGATAAAATGAGAAGACAGAGAAATTGATCCCAAATGAAAGAACAGAACAAGACAACAGCCAGAGAGCTAAGTAAAACCGATATAAGTAACATGCCTGATGGGTAATTTCAAGTAATGATCATAAGAATACTCACTGGACTTGAGAAAGAGTGGAAGACATGAGTGAGACCTTTAACACAGAGATAAGAAATAACATAGCATGGTTAAGCGACTGCCTTCGGCTCAGGTCATGATCCTGGAGTCCCGGGATCGAGTCCCGCATCGGGCTCCCTGCTCGGCAGGGAGCCTGCTTCTGCCTCTGACCCTCCCCCCTCTCATGTGCTCTCTCTCTCATTCTCTCTGTCTCAAATAAATAAATAAAATCTTTAAAAAAAAAAAAAAGAAATAACATAGCAGAGATAAAGGGCTCACTAAATGAAATAAAAAACATGCTTGATAGAATAAACAGCTAACTGGAAGAAGCAGAGGAACAAATTAATGAGCTAGAAGACAGAGTAATGGAAAGTAATCAAAGTGAACAAAAGAGAGAAAAAAACAATTTTGCAAAAAAGAAGAATACACTCAGGGAACTCAGTGACTCCATCAAATGTAATAACATTCATATTATAGGAGTCCTAGCAAAAGAGAGAAAAAAGGGGAAAGAAAATTTATTTAAAGAAATACAAGCTGAAAACTTCCTTAATCGGGGGAAGGAAATAGATATTCAGATCCAGGAGGCACAGAGATCTCCCAACAAAATCAACAAAAGCAGATCCACACCAAGACATATTGTAATTAAATTTGCAAAAATATAGTGATAAAGAAAAAACTGTAAAAGAAGCAAGACAAAAAAAGACAGTAACTTATAAGGGAACACCCATAAGACTAGCAGGGGATTTTTCACCAGAAACTTTCCAAGCCAGAAGGAAGTGGTGTGATATATTCAAAGTGCTGAATGAGAAAAATCTTCAGCAAAGAACACTCTATCCAGCAAGGCTATCATTCAAAATAGAAGGAGAGATAGAGTTCCCCAGATAAGCAAACACTAAAGGAGTTCATGACCACTAAACCAGCCCTGAAAGAAATATTAAAGGGGACTCTTTGAGTGGAAAGGAAAGACCAAAAGTGACAGTATAAAGGTAGGAAACATAAAAGTAATAAAAATGAATATTTCTGTAAAAAAGCAGTCAAGGAACTCACAAAATAAAAGGATATAAAATATAACAACATATACCTAAAACATAGAGAAGAGTAAAGAATGACTTCAAACTTAAATGACCATCAACTTAATATAGACTACTTTATGCAGAAGAGGTTATATACAAACCTAACGGTGCCATATATCAAAAAATACTAATAAATATGCAAAGAATAAAAAGAAAGAAATCCAAATATATCCCTAGAAAAAATCAGCAAACCATGAAAGAGAGAGAGAAAGGATCAGAGAAAATCTTCACAAATAACCACAAAACAAACAATAAATGACATAAATACATATCTATCAATAATTACTTTGAATATAAATGGAGTAAATGCTCCAACCAAAGGCACAGGTTGACAGAATGGATAAAAAAAATAAGATCCATCCATATGCTGCCTACAAGAGACTCATTTTAGATACCTGCAGACTGAAAGTGAGGGGATGGAGAAACATCTATCATGCAAGTGGATGTCAAAAAAAAAAGAAAAAAAAAACCTGGAGGGGTGCATGGCTGGCTCAGTGGGTGGAGCATAAAACTCTTGATCTTGAGGGCGCCTGGGTGGCTCAGTTGGTTAAGCGACTGCCTTCGGCTCAGGTCATGATCCTGGAGTCCCAGGATCGAGTCCCGCATCGGGCTCCCTGCTCGGCAGGGAGTCTGCTTCTCCCTCTGACCCTCCTCCCTCTCATGCTCTCTGTCTCTCATTCTCTCTGTCTCAAATAAATAAATAAAATCCTTAAAAAAAAAAAAAAACTCTTGATCTTCAGGTCATGAGTTCAAGCCCCACATTGGGCATGGAGCCTACTTAAAAAAAAAAGCTGGAGTAGCAATACTTTATATCAGACAAAATAGACTTTAAGACAAAAACTGTAACGAGACAAAGAAGGACACTACATAATAATAAACAGGGACAATCCAACAAGAGGATAAAACAATTGTAAATATTCATGCACCTAACAAAGGAACACTGAAATACATAAAACAGTTAATAAAAAACATAAAGGAATTAATTGATAATAATACAATAATAGTAGAAGACTTTAACGCCACACTTACATCAATGGACAGATCAGCTAAACAGAAAATCAACAAAGAAACAATGGCTTTTAATGATACTGGAATAGATGGGTTTAACATATATATTCAGAACATTCCATCCTAAAACAGCAGAACACACATTCCTTTCGAGTACACATGGAACATTCTCCAGAACAGATCATATATTAGCTCACAAAACAAGGCTCAAAAAATTCAAAAAGACTGAAGTCATATCATGCGTCTTTTCTGACCATGATGCTATGAAAGTAGAAGTCAACCACAAGAAAAATCTGGAAAGACCACAATTACATGGACGTTAAATAACCTGCTACTAAACAATGAACGGGTCAACCAGGAAATCAAAGAAGAAATAAAAAAGTACATGGAAACAAATGAAAATGAAAACACAATGGTCCAAAACCTATGGAATGCAGCAAAAGCAGTTCTAAGAGGCAAGTTTATAGCAATACAGGCTGACCTCAAGAAGCAAAAAAATATCTCAAATAAACAATCTAACCTTATACCTAAAGGATCTAGGAAAAACAACAAAGAAAACCTAAAAGCAGAAGGAAGAAAATAATAAAGATTAAAGCAGAAATAAATGATATAGAAACTAAAACAAATAAACAACAACAACAACAACAACAAAAAACAATAGAACAGATCAATGAAACCAGGAGCTGATTCTCTGAAAAAAATCATTAAAACTGATAAACCTCTAGCTAGAATTATCAAGAAAAAAAGAGAAAGGACTCAAATAAATAAAATCACAAATGAGGAGAAATAACAACCAACACCACAGAACTACAAACAACTATAAGAGAATATTATGAAAAACTATATGCCAACAAACTGGACAAGCTAAAAGAAATGGATAAATTCCTAGAAACATATAAACTACCAAAAATGAAACAGAAAGAAATAGAAAATTTGAACAGAGGGATCAAGACAGTTTCACTCACTACACAAATTGTTTCAGAGAAGAGAATAAAATCAAGAGAAAGAGAATAGAAAAGAGGTTAGTATATAGTAATGAAAACAAAATACTATTGGCTCAAGGTTAAGCCAATAAAACAGACTAGAAAGTCCAGTAACTGACCCACATACACCCAATCTTATCATCAATAAAAAGTGGAAAAGCATAGTCTTTTCAATAAATGGTGTTGGATCAATGATATCCATAAGGAATAAAACAACCTTGACTTCTATTCATACAAGAATATAAATCAATTCTAAATGGATCATAGGCCTAAATGTAAAAGGTAAAAACAAATCTTCTAGAAGATAACATATGATAATATCTTCATGACCTTGAGGCAAGCAAAGATTTCTTCAATAAAATATAAAAAGCTCTTACCATAAAGGAAAAGTTAGATAAACTAATTTAATTAAAAATAAGAACGTACATTCATCAAAAGATACCATTAAGAGATAGAAAACAAACTACAGCCTGGGAGATTTTTTCTTTAAGATTTTATTTATTTATTTGTCAGAGAGAGAGAGAGAGCACACAAGAAGGAGGAGGGGAAGGCCTCCGGAGGGAGAAGCAGGCTCCCTGCTGAGCAAGGAGCCTGATGTGGGACTCAGTCCCAGGACCCTGGGATCATGACCTGAGCCAAAGGCAGACACTTAACCAACTGAGCCACCCAGGCATCCCAGCCTGGGAGATTTTTAAACTACATATATCTGACAAGAATTCTATCTAGAATATGTAAAATACCATTATAAATTAATAATAAAATGGTA
Organism: Leptonychotes weddellii; assembly: GCF_054177405.1. Classification (NCBI taxonomy): domain Eukaryota; kingdom Metazoa; phylum Chordata; class Mammalia; order Carnivora; family Phocidae; genus Leptonychotes; species Leptonychotes weddellii. Next base: position 8,348 of record NW_028023860.1, read on the forward strand.
ACTAAATCCAATTAAAGGGCAAAAGACAAAAATCAATACACAAAGATGACATCCAAATGGCATATTAACATACAAAAGATGCTCAACATCATCAGTAATTAAGGAAAGGCAAATTAAAACCACAATGAGATCTCATAATATATTCACCAAAAGGCTAATTTTTTTCTTAAATATTCAAGGCCAGGCAAAGATATAGAGCAACTGAAACTCTTATATGCAGTTGGTATGTGTGTAAACTGTGTAACCACTTTGGAAAACAAAGTATCTGCTAATACTAAATAAATACATACTCTATGATCCAACAATTCTACTCATAAGCATATACCTAACACAGCCCCATATGTATGTGTATCCAAAGACATGCACAAAAATATCCACAAAGCATTATTCATAATTGCAAAGACTGGAAGTAGTTCAAATGTCTATCAGCAATATCATGGAAAAATAATTACAACATATTCATAGAACAGAATACTATGTAGAAAAGAGAATGAACTATAACCATGTGCCATAACATGGATGTAACTCACAGTCATAAGGCTGGGGGGGGGGGAAAGCTAGACACAAAATAATAATAGATATCAAATTCAAAACAAGTGAAGCTAAACTATGCTGCTAGATGTCATAATAGAAATTATTCTAGATGGATAATAACTAGAAAAGGCATGATGAAGCCTTCTTGGTTGCTGGTAACATTCTATTTCTTAATCTGAGTGGTAGTTACATGACTGTTCACTCTGGAAAAACTCATTCAATTATAATTAATGGACTTTCCTGCATGTATGTTAAATCTCAATAAAAAGTTTATAAAAGGGATGCCTTGGTGGCTCAGGCCATTACGTCTGCCTTCACCTTAGGTCATGATCCAGAGTCCTGAGATCAAGTCCCACATCGGGCTCCTTGCTCAGCGGGGAGCCTGCTTCTCCCTCTGCCTGCCGCTCCCCTTGCTTGTACTTTCTCTCTCTCTGACAAAGAAGGAAAGAAATCTTAAAAAAAAAAAAAAAAAAGGAAGAGAATTATGCTATGTATTTGAGACATTTACCAAAAGAAAAGGCTCAGACTAGAAAGGATTGTATTTGGCCATGCATAAGCTGTGTGCAGGAACAGTTCTGGGCATAGGTACTGAGTTGAATAATGTCCCCCAAAAGTCATGTCAACCTAGAACTTCAGAATGGGACCTCATCTATGAGAAAAGAGAGTCTTTATAAATGTAATCAAGTAAGACAAGGTCTTAACTGGATTAGGGTGGGCCCTAACCCAATGACTGATGAACTTAGAAGAAAAGAGAAATTTGGACAGAGACACAGAGAGAAGAACACCATGTGAAAACAGATACACAGGGAGAATGCCATATGATGACAGAAGCAGAAACGAGTGACACGTCTACAACACAGGAAACCCCAAGGGTTGCTGGCAACTAACAGAAGTTAGAAGAGGCGAGGAAAAATTCTACCTTAGAGCCTTGTCAAAGAGCATGGCCCTGCCAGCACGTTGAGCTTGGGCATTTTTTAAAACATTTTTTAAAAAGCTTGGTCTGGTACACCTGTAAATTAAAGATAAAATGTTTTGCCTATAAATTACCATTCTGCCATGAAGAGACAAACGTTTTTTCATATTAAAAGTAACAGCTGTGTTATTTAACTCAACAGAGGAAATACATGCAAAAACACCATCTCAGGTAACCCTAAGAAAGATGGCTATAAATTGTAAACTTGTGATACCAGAACATAGAAATCAGGTTAATTCACTGAATATTATTCTGTGGTGGGAGAGGGTGGGAAATGACTGTGTCATATAAGCCCTTCTCCAGAAATGTCCAATCCTGACACTTAATCATAAAAGCTAAAAGAATAGATCTGACTCTTAACTCTTCAGCATCTCACACTTACTGTACTTACTGAAAGGGTATCCAAGGGGAAGGCTGCAGGGAGTAAAAGGGATGAGAAACAGTATCTCTTTTTTTTTTTAATGTTATGTTAATCACCATACATTACATCATTAGTTTTTGATGTAGTGTTCCATGATTCATTGTGTATAACAACCAGTGCTCCATTCAATACGTGCCCTCTTTAATACCCATCACCAGGCTTACCCATTCCCCCCACCCCCCTCCCCTCTAGAACCCTCAGTTTGTTTCTCAGAGTCCATAGTCTCTCATGGTTCATCTCACCCTCCAAGTACACCCCCCTTCATTTTTCCCTTTCTGCTATTCTTTTTTTTTTTAACATATAATGTATTATTTCAGAGGTACAGGTCTATGATTCAACAGTAATACACAATTCACAGCGCTCACCATAGCACATACCCTCCCTGATGTCTATCACCCAGCCACCCCATCCCTCCCACCCCCCACCACTCCAGCAACCCTCAGTTTGTTTCCTGAGATTAAGAATTCCTCATTCAAGTGAGGTCATATGATTCATGTCTTCTCTGATTGACTTATTTCACTCAGCATAATACCCTCCAGTTCCATCCACATCATTGCAAATGGCAAGA
>NW_028023861.1:0-642 GCF_054177405.1 Leptonychotes weddellii
GGGGGGGTGGGGGTGGCAGGGGCTGCGGTGGCGTCCCCCCAGCCCCCAGCAGTCATGGGCTGGGGGTTGCTGCTGGGCACTCCCCCAGAAGCCCGGCCCCAGGGCAGACGCTGTGGGCCGGGCCGTGGGGGGCAGGGCGGGGGCCCTGCGGGCCGACCGTACACACGGCTCCTGCCACCGTCCCGAGGTCACTGTTCCTATCTTAGGGACAGCTTTTGGTCATCATTTTCCTACGCATATGAACTTGAAACAAAACTGATTTTACTCCAAGTGCAGGCTTTTCATTCGTGTCTTCTTACCACATCTCCAAAGCGTCCTTCTTGTCCTTCAGAAATGTGAGTTTTGATCGGCTGTAATACTGCACGCATAGACCTGCCCCTCGAGGCACCACCAGCACTGAGCAGCAAGGGGGCTGTCTGCAGCGGGACTGCCCCGGGCCCCTCCGCCCCCGAAGCACAGAGGCCATGAGGCCCACTTCCTACAGCCACGGCGCCGACTCTGAAGCAACACATGGAACAGCAAGGCACGGCGTCGTCCGTGCGCAGCTGCGGGAAACCCGGCTTCTTACCTCCGCCTCTGCTCTAGCTCCCACACGAGCCACTGGGAGAAAGTCCCTCAGCCTGGGGGTATGTTCGTGCCTTC
>NW_028023862.1:0-642 GCF_054177405.1 Leptonychotes weddellii
GGAGTGGGAGAGGGAGAGCAGGCTTCCCGCCGAGGAGGGAACCCGATGTGGGACTCGATCCCAGGACCCTGGGATCATGACCTGAGCCGAAGGCAGACGCTCAATGACTGAGCCACCCAGGCGCCCTAACTTTTTTTTTATACTCTAGGTTAATAATGATCTAATTCCAGTAAAATATAGCAACTTTGTTCCAGTATAGCTCTTTTCCTTCCCATTTCTTACAGCTCTGAATGACATATATATGTGTATATGTTATAAAGCCATAAATGTAGTGCCAAAATTATTGTTTATGACTTTAAAAGAAATTTTTTAAGTACACAAGCTAGTTACATATTCTCTTATATTTACCCACATATTTTCCATTACCAATGCCATTTATGTGTTCCCCTTGATTCGAATTACCATTTGGTGTGATTCTTTTTCAGTCTGTAGGACTTTCTTCTGTATTTCTTCTAGAGAAGTTCTGCTATTAATCAATTCTCTCAGCCATGGTTTATCTAAGAATACCTTTATTTTTCCTTCATTTTTGAAAGACAGTTTTATTGGACATAGACTTTTTGTCTCTTTTTGTTTTGTTTTGTCTTATTTTCAGGACTTCCGTTTTGCCATTCCACTACCTTCAGGCCCCTGTTGTTGTTGATA
>NW_028023863.1:0-641 GCF_054177405.1 Leptonychotes weddellii
TCTATCACTTGCCAGAAGCGGCCGACGGAGGCCCCTCCCCCGCCATCTATCCTCCCGAATATCGCCTCGGATTCACTTCTCCGCACGTCCTACCTTCCAGAAAGTGGTCGCTTTTCTGTTCAGAGAGTTGTTGCTCTTCTTTTCTTCGATCTCCTGTTGAGTTTGTACTTGTTCAGAATGGTTTGATCCCTATCCAGCTGAATTCCTGAGAGGAGACGAAATCCAGGTCTCCTACTCCTCCCTAGACCTTACTTATTTTTAATGATGAAAAGCGCATTGTCAATCTAATTGCTCTTACTTTGTGGAAAATCTGCCTTCTTCCCCCTCTCATAGATATTTAAGGTTATTTTCTATTTATTTGTGGATATTAGTGGAGATTTCCCCTTCCCTTTTTAAGGCAGGTCTGTGTATTTTATTTAACATAAAAATACATTTTTTATCTACCCTTCCTTTTTTGTTTGGAAGTGATAAGGAAGATTTTTCCTTATGCTCTCTCACTCATCTGGACCTAGAAGGGCTTTAGAGTTATTTAATGAGAAATGGAATAGCTGTATTAAGACCTCTTGAAATATGACACTTCTAATTAAAACACATCTATTGATTTTAATACATTTGTGCATTTTTTGTATTTTTCAAAAATT
>NW_028023864.1:0-641 GCF_054177405.1 Leptonychotes weddellii
GCGCCTGGGTGGCTCAGTTGGTTAAGCGACTGCCTTCGGCTCAGGTCATGATCCTGGAGTCCCGGGATCGAGTCCCGCATCGGGCTCCCTGCTCGGCAGGGAGTCTGCTTCTCCCTCTGACCCTCCTCCCTCTCATGCTCTCTGTCTCTCATTCTCTCTCTCTCAAATAAATAAATAAAATCTTTAAAAAAAAAAAAGACATGACTGAATTCATAAATAAATGGGAAGAGGCAATCTCCCAGGCAGAAGAATCCCAAATAATTTGTGTAGCTGCTTTGCTCTGGAATAGGGGGAGTTCTCAAAACTGTCAAGGTCATCAAAAACAAGAAAGTCCGAGAAACAGTCTCAGCCCAGAAGAGCCTAAGGAGACGTGACGACTAGATGTCAGGTGGGATTTGGCGACGAGAAAAGGATATTAGGGAAAACTGAGGAAATCTGAATAAACTATGGCCTTTAATTAGTCATCTATCAGTATTTGCTCATTAGTTGTGACGAACGTACCAAAGTGAAGTGTTATTAGCAGGGGAAATTAGGTGTGTGGGGTGTAGGGGAACTGTTACCTTTGCCAATTTTTATATAAATGCCAAACTGTTCACAAACCCACAATGAGAAACTAGGCCCTAGGGAACTTTCCGAGCCAG
>NW_028023865.1:0-641 GCF_054177405.1 Leptonychotes weddellii
GACCCACTGCACCGTCCCTCACCCAGGCTCTGCAAGGCTCCCCCGGCGAGGGGCGTCGGGTTCCGGCCCCCCCGGCTCCCCGGGCGAGGGGCGTCGGGGTTCGGGAGCCCCAGAACAGGGAGCTGTGGTGCGGCACCGCCGGGCCGGGACAAGACCCTGGAGGCCCCGGGTTCTCCCCCACGCCGGGACCGCCCCTGCCACCTTTCGCTCTCGCCTCCTTCCTCTCCGACTTCTCTCGCTCCTGCCCGTGTCTCACCCGCCACTCAGCCGCCTCAGGAAGCAAGGAACCCTTCGGCCGCAGCGCCACATGGCTAGTGACCCGCACCAGGTCCCTGTCGAAGCTTTACTTACCCAGACGCACGGCGCGGGGGCGTGACGCATCAGCCGCGACTCTCATTGGTCAGCGTGCACGGTGACGCTCTCTCCAATAGGCTGGCGAGGAAAAGGGTGGGCTCCTGATGCGGCGGGGCAGGACTCGGAGGCCGCGGGGCGCGGGGTGGGCGGGGCAATAGGCGGAGGAGTGTCGCGGGCCTTGGAGCCTACGAGAATGGCGGGGGCGGGGCTTGCGTGCGGAGCCCGGGGCTGGAACGGAGAGGGGCGGATCCCGGCGGGGGCGCAGCAGAGGGCAGAGTCCGGGGCGT
>NW_028023866.1:0-641 GCF_054177405.1 Leptonychotes weddellii
CTTGGGTTATAAAACTGTTGAGCTGGAACTTTTGCCTGGAGAGGATCTCTAAGATTATCCGGTAAAGCGTATTGTGCTGTTGAGGAATCTGAGGTTTAGTAGGTTGAATGACTTTCTGTGCCAGGAGGTCACACAATCAGAACCATGGGGTCCTTAAGCTCCCCATGTAGTGTTTCTAATCTCTAGAGCAGACGTGAGCTACCCACTGCATTTGAAGCAGGCAAGGCTACGTGGGCTCCAGCAGAAAAATGTTTTATGGACACAATGCATCTTCACTCCTTGGAAACTATCTCATAAATGTATATCTTTGGTCAAATATAATAGCCATGACCGATTCTGGAAAAAAACAAGATCTGTGGAAGGTTCTAGTCGTGGAAAACTTTAATATGTTATTAGTAATGATCATAAGAGTTAGTATCTCTTGAGCACACACAATATGCCAGGGGCTGTGTTAAGAGTTTTGTGGGGGCATTCAGCTCTCATGACAGCTTTATGAAGTTGGTGTCATGATGCTCATCCTTCTTTTAAATGTGAGGACGCTGACACTAGCCTGTTCAGGTGGTGACATGGCGAATGGTGCAAACAGGTGCTCACCTGGAGAACTGGGCCTTCTCCAACTCTAGGCAGTCCCAGATGTGAGT
>NW_028023867.1:0-641 GCF_054177405.1 Leptonychotes weddellii
TTGTTCCAGTGTGTCATTTAAAGTCTTTATTTCTTTGTTGATCTTTTGCTTAGATGATCTGTCCATTTCAGTGAGGGGGGTGTTAAAGTCCCCCACTATTATTGTATTGTTGTTGATGTGTTTCTTTGCTTTTGTTATAAATTGCCTTATATAATTGGCTGCTCCCATGTTAGGGGCATAGATATTTACAATTGTTAGATCTTCTTGTTGGATAGACCCTTTAAGTAGGATATAGTGTCCTTCCTCATCTCTTATTACAGTTTTTGGTTTAAAATCTAATTTGTCTGATATAAGGATTGCCACCCTAGCTTTCTTTTGGCATCCCTTAGCACGGTAAATGGTTTTTCACCCCCTCACTTTGAATCTGGGGGTGTCTTTGGGTCTAAAATGAGTCTCTTGCAGAGAGCATATCGATGGGTCTTGTTTTTTAATCCAATCTGAGAGCCTGTGTCTTTTGATTGGGGCATTTAGCCCATTTACATTTAGGGTAACTATTGAAAGATAGGAATTTAGTGCCAGTGTATTGCCTGCAAGGTGACTGTTACTGTATATTGTCTGTATATTGTCTGGTCTATGTTGCTTTTAGACTCTCTCTTTGCTTAGAGGATCCCTTTCAGTATTTCTTGTAGGGCTGGTTTCAT
>NW_028023868.1:0-641 GCF_054177405.1 Leptonychotes weddellii
CAATGTGCCCCACAGTACCACCACTAGTCACCCTGACCAGAGACCCCCCCAAAATGCCCCTCCACGGGAGGATGGAGATACTGTGCTCCAGGCATGCCGTGAGATACTACACAGCCAGGAAAAGAGCTGGCTGCCAGCCCGCAGTCACATGGAAGGACCTAGCTGCAAAGCTACTCCCACTTATTGTGAGATTCTACCCCAGGCCAAACTAATCTACGTACAACAATCAATGTGATACACCACCTGAACATCGCATGATCGCACAACTGATGCAGAAAAAGTGCTTGACAAAATCCAACGCCCATTCAGGGTAAAAAAAAAAATTCAACAAGTAAGAGAAGGGGACTTCCTCAATATGATAAAGTGACAAGGCAAAACTCACAGGTCACATCATACTCAGTGATGAAAGACAGAAAACTTTTCCTCTAAGATCAGGAACAAGACAAGTGTCTTAGTCCATTCAGGCTGCAATAATAAAGTAGCATAGACTAGGTGGCTTATAAAAACCAGAAATTTATTTCTCATGACCTGAGCGGAAGGCAGACATCTAACGACTGAGTCACCCAGGCGCCCCGCATGAGGACTGTTTGGATTCCCACTCTCCCCTTGCTATGTCACCGTCGTGGAGACATTTACTCAAC
>NW_028023869.1:0-641 GCF_054177405.1 Leptonychotes weddellii
CCCGTGGTCTGTGAACATGTGGACTCTGGGTCACTGAGGGTCACTCAGACATACCTGCCCGGACCAGAGCCCCGTCTTCTGACCTCAATATCCCCCCGAGGCAGGCAGACACCCCCACGTCCCCCACCAGCATGAGAACACCCCGGGGAACCCCCATGCAGATGGGGTCCAACAGCCACTCCAGTAGAGAGACCCGCGGAGGGGTCCTGTTTTGGGTATGCCCTGCAGGAGAGACTCTCCACAGGGAACTAGGTATGCATGGCCCCTCCCGAACAAGTCCCTGGGTGGTACCCTTGCTTACAGGCCCCCTGCACCTGCCCCACCCCCCACAGAGGACCCTGGGTGCAGCCCCTTTGGGCCTGGAGCCCACAGCGGGGTTCTGGGGGGTCCACTGGGGCCCAGCTGAGCTCTGCAGGGGGCAAACTGAGGGACGGCTGAGCCAGGACCTTGACGTTTCCCTGGGTGTGTTTGGGGGTGGGAGCGAAACCTTCTGGTCACCCCAGGCCCCGGGCATGGAGGGCAGGGGCCTTCCCTGCCCAGGCCGGGCCCCTGGATTTGCATGGTTGTGCTGAGGGACCCTGGTCTACCTGCGTGTCTCTGGCCCGTGCAGCTGGGATGGGGGCAAAGGCGGGGGTGGGGGG
>NW_028023870.1:0-641 GCF_054177405.1 Leptonychotes weddellii
GTCTACTGTAGACGGCATAGGTGGATCTTGTTTTGTGCTCAGTCTAACACTCTGCACTTTGATTGACTTATTTAAGCAACTTACTTGTAATGTTAATATTGACACTGTTGGATTTATGATGCCATTTTACTTTTTGCTTTTTGTTTTCCATGCCTCACTCATTTCTCTCTCTCTTTTTAAAGATTTTATTTATTTAAGAGAGAGGGAGAGAGAGAGCGCGCACAGAAGCAGGGGAGCAGCAGAGGGATGGGGGAAAGAGAAGCAGGCTCCCCGCTGAACAGGGACCCAGATGCAGGGCTTGATCCCAGGACTCTGGGATCATGACCTGAGCAGAAGGCAGGCACTTAACCAGCTGAGCCACCCAGGTGCCCCTCAACTCATTCCTCTTTTATTGAAAACTTCTTATTCAGTGAATAATCTGTAATATTTTCATATTTAATCATTAATCACTCTATTTTGTAGTTATTTTCTTAAGAGGTGCTTTTGCATTTTTTCTGTATTTTAAATTTTGTGATTTTTTTCTTTATATCATATCTGTAATATATATTCAAATAACATAAGTTTGTATATTTATATCATATGCTGGTCATGTTGTATTTTATGTCTTATGATTCCAATATTGAAGTTTCATGAGCTTTTTA
>NW_028023871.1:0-10843 GCF_054177405.1 Leptonychotes weddellii
TGTACTTCAGTAAGAAAAAAAGGCACCATGAAAAGCCCAAGGGAAGAGTATTGAATAAAATATTTAGAAATAGAATCTTTTCCTTATAATTGACCATCACACATAAAATACTGTGGGCAGTTCTATTCATTGCTCTTTTGAAGGACAATGAGAGATGGACTATTTATTCTGTCCTGAAACTGGGGTATGCCTGTTCCCATTGTTTCTCCCCAAGGCCCATAGTCACAATACTCAACCAGGAGCAGAATTTCAGCTGAACAATTTCAGAAGCACTTAAATAAGTGACAAACAGAGAAAGGAAGTGAAGAGAAGAATCCTGCTATGTTCATCTGTGCATAATAAACAAGTAGTGAAGTTCATGATCAGCAGATAGTGGGCATTAATAAATCTTGGTTTGACTGAAATTTCTAAAAGTGCAGTCTAAAAAACAAGTTTTTCAGTTTGGAAATAGGAAAGCTAAAAGAATGTGATTTATTTCTATAAAATCACAAACAGCTAGTTAGTCATTTTTACCAAACTTTAGGATCTCCCTTAAGCACGATGTTTGTGGGCAGAGTGCTTTAATAGCATACAAAGCACTTTAATATTCTTTATCTTATATTCTTTTCCCAACAATACTGAAAGATACATAGGATTCTCATTATAGATTTGAAGAAGCAGGATCTTGGGAGATCTTGTAACTCAAAATCATTCGTTTTCAAACACGCTGCAAGTGAGTGGAGATTTTTAAGACAAGTAAAAAAATCGTACTTTACATACCATATTTTGCATTCGTTGATGTGAAAATGTTGGGGTTCAGAGCAAATGGTCAAGAACGAATTCTTGAGGCATCTTCAATGCAAAAAGGGTGGTTTTATTAAAGCACAGGGACAGAACCCATGGGCAGAAAGAACTGCACTGGGATTGTGAGGTGTGACTGATTACATATTTTCAAATTGGAGGGGGGCTAGGGAGAGCATAAGTCTCCAAGGAATTTGGAAGCAAGGTTTCCAGAATCTTGAGGGGCAAGCTGTTGTTGGGAAAAGGTCATTTATTACTGTCTAGTAAAGACTTAGTCATGAGACCCTTCAGATGTGTATCAATGGGCCATATGCTTGGAGGATGATTGCTAACATATTTCTTGGAGGCGGGTAAAGATAAAGGAAGTTTCCTAAGGGAGTTTACAGGATCCTGGAGATCTGGCTAATGTCAAGCTTAGGTTGTCCTATTTTGCCTTTAGCTAAGTGGTTAACACCTGGAGGTAGCTAAGCTCCTTGACGAAGGTCACTCTGCCTGTTTCAAGTATTTGTCAATGGGCTGTTAAGTTACAAGTTTAATTCTTTTTCGCCTTTCTCCACATCATTATTACTTTGAGAAATTATTAGGTACAAAAAGGAATTAATCCAACAAAGTTTTATAGATAATAGAGCTCTATGATATTTAGGGTTATTAGAGTTGTTTAGTCAAAACTTCTATTTTGGGATTTAAAACATGGAGGGCAGATTCCCACATTAAAATATATGTTTCTTGATAATACTGAGAGTATATATAACTTTTACTCTCTAAGTCATGAAAAATTTGTAATGATTACCTTTTCAAAAAAAGGGAATATGATACTAATTAATAAGAGCCATAACCATAATATACTTTTTAAAAGGCATTACTCAACATTTATATTTTGAGGAAGTTACAAGTATAATATTGACCCTTCTACAATGAAACACTGTGCACTATTAAAAGAATATCAAATAAAGATTTAATAAATTTTATAATTAATCTTTTAGATATTAGAGCACAAGGGGATTTATTTGTTCCATATTATGGTAGAATGCAAATCAAGGAAAACTGTTCAAAAACACTATTATGTTACCCAGCTTTGCCTCTAAAATAAGAAAAGCAGTTTGATTTTTTATTTTGTTCTGATTTATAATGATTTTTATGCATGTCTTTAAATCATACAGGAAATAAAAAGCAGAGATACCAAACTAAAACTGAAATAATATACTGGGTTTTATATTTACTATCTAGTTACTTTTACCAGTGATTTTCATTTCTTCATATGGCTTTAAGTTACCATCTAGTCCTTTCATTTCAACATGAAGGGCTCTGTAGCATTTCATGTCGGGCATCTACTAATACAATGTAAGTGGAAATGTTACTCCCAACCTTACAGAAACAAAAAAGATTATGAGAATCCTATGAATAGTTATGAGCCAACAAATTCCTAGATGAAACAAATTTCTAGAAACAAAGATTACCCAAATAACTCAAGAAAAAACAGAAAATCTCAAGAGACTTATAACAAGGAAAACATTAAATCAGTCATCAAAAACCACTCAAGGAAAAAACCTAGGATCAGATGGCTTCATTAGTGAAATATACCAAATATTTGAAGAATTATCACCAATCATTCTCAAACTCTTCAAAAAAAAAAAAAGAAGAAGACGAAGGAACACTTCCTAACTAATTATTTGAGGCCACTATCACCCTGATGCTAAAGGACTATTCATGGAGAAAGAATAGTTTCTTCAACATATGGTGCTGAAATTAGATGTCCTCAGGGAACATATGAAAAGAATGAAAAGCTGGATACCTACCTCTCCCCATATTAAAAAAAAAACAAACTCAAAATGGATCAATGACTTAACTATAAGAGCTAATACTATATAACATTCTTAAAAGAAAACGCAGGGGTAAATCTTCATGACCTTGAATTTAGTAATGAATTCTTAGATATTCTTAGACACCAAAAGCACAAACAAACAAAAAACCAGGTAAACTGGACTTCATGGAAAAAACAAACCGTTCATTAAAGGATATCATCAAGAAAGTAGAAAGATAACTACAAAGTAGGGGAAAATATATGGAAATCATATAACTAAAAAAGCTCTAGTATTCAGAACATATAAAGAACTCTTACTCCTGAACCACAAAGGACAACTCAATTAAAAAAATGGGCAAAGATCTTGAATAGGTGTTTCTCAAAAGAATATATACAAGTGACCAGCAAGTACACTAGAAAGATGTCCAACATCATTAGTCATTAGAGATATGCAAATCAAAACCACAACCAGGTATTACATTATATCCACTAGAATGACGATACAAAAAAAAAAAAAGGAAATAACTAGTATTGGAAAGGATATAGAGAAATTAAATTACAACACTTGTACACTGCTGATAAGAATGTAAAAAGGTTCTGTCACTGTGGAAAATTTGTTGGTTCCTCAAACAGTTAAACATAGAATTATAATATGAACCCACAATTCCATTTGGTTATATATTCAATAGAAGCAAAAATGGATATTCAAATAAGCACATGTACACATATGTTTACAGCAGCACTATTCACAATAGCCAAATGTCCAGCAACAGATGAAGAGATAAACAAATTGTGTTTACACGGATACATTATTCAACCATAAAAAATTAAGTAGTGATATATGTTGCAATGTGAATGAACCTCAAAAATATTACACTAATTGAAAGAAACCAGACACAAAAGCTCATATATCATAAAACTCTGTTTATAAGAAATATCCAAAATAGATAATTTCATAGAGACAGAAAGCAGATCGGTGATTGCCAAGGGACTGTGTGGGAAGAGAGAGAATTGGGAAAAAAGTGCTTAATGGGTAAGGGATTTTTCTTTGAAGTGATGGAAATGTTTAAGATTTTTTAAAGACAAAAATATCTTGCATCTATATAGAAGCAAGACAACTCTGACAAGAGTTAGAAGGTCACAGCTCCATTCTTTGCACAAACCTTATGAATTCCTGAGAGTTGGGCTGAAATCTGGAATTAGCCACTATCAGAGGAGAAGAATGAAATAGATGAGAATTGAGTGATGTAGCTGGCTCTTTTGAGTAATTCATCTTCTCAATGCAGGAGTACAACTTGGCAACTGAATTATCAATCCTCTACTTCCCATTTATCCACTTTGTAATGGGCAAACTGCATTTACCATATTAAGTATTTTTAATTTGATATATACATTTTTTTTCTAAATTTGGCATAGTTATTTAAAGGAGTTTAGAAACAGATATATCCTAATAAAGGTGAAAATCAAAATCAGCAAAGTAGTTACAAGATTCTTAGACAAGTCCAGGTAGAAATCAAAAAGAATATAATAAGAGAAAAAAATACAGTTACATTCATTTTAAATCATTCCTCACTTTTGGCATTCTTCTTCCTCTATCTTTTAATTTTTTTTTTTTTAAGATTTTATTTATTTGCAAGAGAGAGAATGAGAGACAGAGAGCATGAGAGGGAGGAGGGTCAGAGGGAGAAGCAGACTCCCTGCTGAGCAGGGAGCCTGATGTGGGACTCGATCCCGAGACTCCAGAATCATGACCTGAGCCGAAGGCAGTCGCTTAACCAACTGAGCCACCCAGGCGCCCTTCCTCTATCTTTTAAAGAGTGATTTTCATGTTTTACACATAGGCAGGATCTACCACTTACGAGTCTTTTTTTTTAAATTGTGAAACCCCATGTGTCCTCTACCATCCTTCCATTAAATGACAACCATGTGGCAGAGAGCTTGGTGGGAATACATGTATCATAGAATAAATTGTCACATTCTAAAGATTACTAAAATAATGATGATTCATTATTTTATCACATATCATATTTACACCTGTACTGGAAGAAGTATCCAAAGTGAGTATTTTCATGGCAGAGTTCAGCATCTATTACAGTGTATTTGAATTCATAGATTAACAATGACACCTAAAAATTATACTCAACTAGCACATGGATTAATTAGAGTGGTATACATAGTGAGTAAAAAGCACTATTTCCTACCTTAGCAATTAACTTAATATTATACTGTTTATAAGCAAACTAAAAAAATGTCAAAAATTTTAGCCACATTTTATATTTTTCTTCAATGTATCTTCTTTTGCTTCATAATTTTACATATAATTACATGCTGCAAAATGGCAAGTATTTATTTGTATTTAAATTGTCTTTTTGACATTTTTGAAGAAAAGGCTCTAAGCCTTTCTCTCAAAGTGTTTTATATTAATTTTGCAATTAAAAAGATAAAGCATATGAAAAGATGTTCTACATCATATGTAATCAGGCAAAAGGCAAATTAAAACAACAGTGAGATACCACTACCACCTATTAGAATGGCCCAAATCCAGAGCACTGATGAAGCTAAATTCTACGAAGGATATAGAGTAATAAGAATTCTCATTCATTGCTAGTGAAAATACAAAATGCAACAGCCAGTTTGGAAGACAGTTTGGTAGTTTCATTTAAAATTAAACGTTCTCTTACCATTTGGTCCAGCAATCATTCTCTTTGGTATTCACCCAAATAAAATGAAAACTTATGTCCACACAAAAACCTGCACACAGGTGTTCACAGCATCTTTATTCATAAGTGCCAAAACTTGGAAGCAACCAAGATGTCCTTTGGTAGGTGAATAAACTGTTGAACATCCTGACAATGGAATATTATTCAGTGCTAAAAAGGAATGAGATATCAAGCCACTAAAAGACATGAAAGAAACGTAAATGCATATCACTAAGTAAAGAAGCCAATCTGAAAAGGCTATGTGCTATATATAATTCCAACTACAAGACATTCTGGAGAAGGCAAAACTATGGAGACACTAAAAGATCAGTAGTTGCCAGAGATTGGGGGAAGAGGTGGAGGAACAGGTGGAGCACATAAGATTTTTAGGGTGGAGAAACTATTTTGTATGATACTACAATGGTGGGTACCTGTCATTATATTTGTGCAAGCCCACAGAATGTACAACACCAAGAGTGAACCCTAAACTATGGACTTTGCGTGATTACTATGCATCAATGTAGGTTCATTATTTCAACAAATGTACTACTCTGATATGGAATGCTGACAATGGGGGAGACTATGTGTAGGAACAAAGTACATATGGAAATCTCTGTACCTTCCTCTCAATTTTGCTGTAAACCTAAAACTTCTCTTTAAAAGATAATATCTTTAAAAAAAAGCAAAAATTGATCCATAGACCACATTTTGGTTAGTAAGGCTTTGAATAATTCATGTTTTGTAATGCCACCTGCATCAGAGAGCCACAGAAAAAAATATATGTGACTAGAAGTGGGGAATAGGGAAATAAATTTAGGAATAGTTTTGAAGTGCCTATCAAAAATATTTTCAAAAAGGGGTGCCTGGGTGGCTCAGTTGTTAAGTGTCTGCTCTGCCTTCGGCTCAGGTCATGATCCCAGGGTCCTGGGATAGAGCCTCACAGAGGGCTCCCTACTCAGTGGGAAGCCTGCTTCTCCCTCTCCCACTACCCCCTGCTTGTGTTCCCTCTCTTGCTATTTCTCTCTCTGTCAAATAAATAAATAAAATCTTTAAAAATACATATTTTCAAAAGAATAAGTGTTCAAGAATTTGCAAATAAAAATGTTTAAAAAAAGATAAATAAGTAAAATATATCATTGAAGAAAGAGTTTCTCAAACAGGGGCGCCTGGGTGGCTCAGTCGTTAAGCATCTGCCTTTGGTTCAGGTCATGATCCCAGGGTCCTCAGATCGAGCCCCACATCAGGCTCCCTGCTCAGCGGGAAGGCTGCTTCTCCCTCTCCCACCCCCCCTGCTGGTGTTCCCTCTGTCGCTGTGTCTCTCTGTCAAATAATCTTAAAAATAAAATAAAATAAAGGAAGGCACTGTCAGTTCATCAGAAAACCAATTCTGCCTAGTTACAAATAATTAAAGATGTGTGTCCTTTAAAAAAAAAAAAAAGTTTATCAAACACTGAAAATTATGTCTTTGTATTGACCAAAACTCAAAAATAGGAAGGTTTAGTATATTTTAGCATATTACAAGGAGAGTAAAAGATAAGAGCAGAGCAACTAAAAAGGATTAGCCAACCTAATATAAAAATTGTAAGCCCCAGATAAAACATTAACAAAACTCAACACTTGAAAGAACAAAAACTCCACTGGGGACAAAGGGAGTTACAAGGTTTTTCACTTAAAGGAAATTGAAACTTAAAATGAAATCTACCATTTTACTGGCTGAAGAAGTTGAAGCTTTGTAATAAAGGCTCCTAGATTATTTGGAAAATGAAGGGGTTAATCTTAGAAAGGAGGGAGTCACAGAAGAAAAAGCTCCAAAATCTATGTATAAATTCCTCCAAATCTTTGTATGATCACAGAACTGTCCATGTGCAAGGAAGAATCCCAGGTACCCAGTGAAAAGCAACAGGTGGATGTTGGCAAGAAGGAAGTTTCAGCTGCTGACAATGACAGCAGTTTGGAGTCGAGCCAATAAAACTGCTCACTAAAACAAAAATCAGTGTTATTCAGAAGAAAGCATTAACTAGCAGAATCCGTATCTTAAATGCTACCTTCAAGCTCATGAACAACTTGTGAGGCATTCTGGATACGAGTCCTCACCATGAATGATGTCACAGCTATCCCTGACTTACTGGAAATCTAAACTGCACAAATGGGCCAAGGTTTGCAGTCTCTCCCATTTCTTCAACTTTGAGAGACTCCTCAGCAGATATTCCTGTCAGAAACTATTCTGTTCCTAACTTTCTGGTCTTCTTAGTAGACATGACACTCATTCTCTCCATTTAGGTCCAAGGAATGTCCTGCCATGAGAAAGACTGATAATCTTCATATTTACTTATAAACCTGTTAATTATCTAGAACTAGAAAATGATCCTCCTTTGACTTGGAAGACTATAAAAACTAGGTACTTTGGGGTTGTTCTCCTCTGGAAACTACTTCATGCCCCACCCCCCCAGTTGGTAAAAACAAAAACAAAAATAAAAAATCCTGGTATTATTGAAATGACTTCACATTAAGACAGTAAACCTTCATTTTGAGATGGTAAAATAAAACTCCATGAAAACAATATGTAAAATGAACTATGTCCACTGAATCGTAAATTTCAGCTTATCTAGGGGCATGTTTTCCAAACAGTAATCTTGAATATCATATTATATCCATAATTAAATATTATGAAAACTGTCCTCAAGCAGAAGAAAAGTGTGGGCCTTTAAATTTCAGTGATTTTTTCCCAAGTTTAGGTTTATTATTTTTTTAAAGTGCCCGTATTTTTTTAAATAAAACCAAGAAGTATCTAGAAAGTATATTTAGAACAATAAAAAGCTGTCAGTGATGGAGAGCTAAATAAAATCATGCTATTTTGCTTTGTTAGTATATTAGTGACAGAATCTTGATAATGAACCTATTTCAACAATTCTAGTTCAAATGTCCATTTTTAATTTTTCTTCTATAAGTCTTTTAAGTATCTGCATATGCACATTTGACTTTTTAGGAAGGACAATGAAGAACTGAGAATGATGTTAAAAGATCGCAGATAAGATGGGGGAAAGAACCAAATATATTCTAATAGGAGAACAAATGAAGAACAGTGACTTGGCCAGTCAATAAGTATTTGCTGAGGGGCACCTGGGTGGTTCAGTCAGTTAAGCATCCGACTCTTGATTTCAGCTCAGGTCATGATCTCAGGGTCCTGAGATCTAGCCCCACACCAGGCTCTGTGCTCAGCAGGGAGTCTGCCTAGGGATTATCTCTCTTCCTCTACCCCTCCCTCTGCTCACGCTCTCTCTCTCTCAACTAAATAAATAAATCTTTAAAAAAAATAAGTATTTGTTCAGTGCCTAGAGGTATCTGTTAAAACACAGGAGTGTCATTAAAAAAATTCAGTAACAATAAAGAATGACACCCATCGACATACCCAACATCAGTAATTTGCTAAAGCTAATATCTGCATAAATCATGTAAGTCCAAAGAAACAATTATTTATTTCAAGGTGATTTCCCTCCTTTTGCTCTGCTTAGATCTGTATCTTTAAATAAATGATAATAATAACAATAAATAATAATTTTAAAAGTCACTATATTGCTTCCATGAAAATACTTAGAGGAGTACCAATCTATACATTTAGACATGGATGATACGAGCTCCATACTTACTGACTGGCTATTTCCTTGTTAGCAGTGTGTAAATATAAATATTTTGTGAGATGACTAGATTTCTATTTACTTATTTTGCCATAGTAGGTGGAATATTCAAACCATTTTGCACTTAGATTAAAAGTTTGAATTGCATCTGAAAAAAAGTTTCTACGTTATTTCTAGAAAAACATGTTGTCCTGAGTTAGTAACTGGCCTGACTCAGAATAATCTATTGATCTGATGAATTTGTTTGATAACAGTGGCTTATTATGAAGGCTTCAAATTTGCAGGTAACTATAGTTTATCATATGTATATCTGGCAGAGTGAAATATCTGATCATTGAGTGTCGTTCCATTGTCTTAACTTCACAAAAACATTTAAACAGGCACCCATGCACTTAACTCTTTTACATCTGGATTTTAACCAATTTAATTCCAGGAAGATGAAAAAAAATGCTGTAGTTTTCATGATATGCATAAGCAAATTCTTTCTACTTATATTTTCTAATTTTTAAAAGTTCCCTATTTAATAAAGAATGTGAATTAGTATTTATCACAATTTTTAGAGGGAGGTGTTAAAGTCTACAACTGTAAGTGTGGATGAATCTATTTCTTCTTTTGGCTTTAATAGTTTTCACTCCATATATTCTGAGACTTTGCTGTTTGCTATGTACACATTTAGGATCATTGCATCTTCCTAGCAGATTGATTCTCTCATCATTATGTAATGTCCCTCTTTGACTCTGATCATTTTCTTCACTCTGAAGTTTATCAAATACTAATAAAGTCCCTGTTTTTTAATTATTTTTATTAATATTTGCATGACATAACTTTGTCAGACTTTTATTTTCAACTGTATTATATCACTGCATTGGAAGTGAGTTTTTTGTAAGCAGCAAAGAGGTGGATCACTTTTTTTTTATTGACTGCCAATCTTGGTCTTCTAATTGATGTATTAAGACTATTAAGACCATTTAGGATGAATATTGTTATGTTTGCAATTAAATTTTCCATTTTACTATTTGTTTTCTATTTGTTTCTTCTGATTCTCATTTTTCTTTTTCTTTTCTCTATATAGGGGCTACTTTACTATTTCATAGGATCCTATCTTAATTTATACATAGTGTTTTTGAGTGTATCTCTCTGTATATTATTTTTGGTGGTTGTTCTGGGGTTTATAATATACATATTTAACTTAGTATTTTACTACTTTGAATGAAGTGTGAAAACTAACTTCCACTTAAACCTTTTTATATTCCCAACTTTCACATATCATTGTCTTGAGTAGCAGCTGGTATATTATTTTGCTAGGTCAGCTGTTAACAGATGCCACAAACTAGATGGTTTAAACAACAGAAATTTACTTTTCACAATTCTGAAGACTACAAGTCTGAGACCAAGGCATTGGCAGAGTTGGATCCTTCTGAGGGCTGTGAGGGAGAATTTGTTCATGTCTTTCTCCTAATTTCTGGTGGTTTGATGGAAATCTTTAGCATTTGTTGGCTTGTAGGCATATTACCCTGATCTTTGTCTCCATGTTCACGTTGCCCAAGTGTCCTTTTTTTTGCCAGTTTCATTCCTTCCTACTCCTGCCCCACTGTCTATGGAAGAGTAGGAAAGACTTAGGGAGAAAGAAGCATCTGGCTTGGGCCTCCTGCGATGACTGAGTCCCTCTTGTTGGTTCTGCCTGGCTGCCTCAGTATCCCTCAATAGAAAACAGAAGTCTGGGGCCTGATGAATATAGAAAATGCTTCCTTTGCCTTCCCATTTTTTTAAAAATTTTATTATGTTATGTTAATCACCATACATTACATCGTTAGTTTTTGATGTAGTGTTCCATGAGTCATTGTTTGCATATAACACCCAGTGCTCCATGCAGTATGTGCCCTCTTTAATACCCATCAGCAGGCCAACCTATCCCCCCACCCCTCCCC
>NW_028023872.1:0-641 GCF_054177405.1 Leptonychotes weddellii
TCCAAAGTACACAGACAACATGGAGTACACAAAGTGCACATAGGTCTGTCTCCCTTTCTCTCTCTCTCTTTGCCCATCTCTCCCTTTGTCCATCTGTCTCTCCATCCATCTCTCTCTCTCTGTCCATCTCTCTGTCCATCTCTCACTTTCTGTGCATATCTCTCTCTCTGTCCATCTCTCTCTCTCTGTCCCTCTCTCTCTGTCCATCTCTCTCTCTCTGTCCATCTCTCTCTGTCCATCTCTCTCTCTCCATCCATCTCTCTCTCTCTGTCCATCTCTCACTTTCTGTGCATATCTCTCTCTCGGTCCATCTCTCTGTCCATCTCTCACTTTCTGTGCATATCTCTCTCTCTGTCCCTCTCCCTGTGTCCATCTCTCTCTGTGTCCATCTCTCTCTCTCTGTCCCTCTCCCTGTGTCCATCTCTCTCTGTGTCCATCTCTCTCTCTCTGTCCCTCTCTCTGTGTCCATCTCTCTCTCTGTCCATCTCTCTCTCTCTGTCCCTCTCTCTCTGTCCATCTCTCTCTCTCTGTCCCTCTCTCTCTGTCCATCTCTCTCTCTCTGTCCATCTCTCTCTCTCTGTCCATCTCTCTCTCTGCCCATCTCTCTCTGTGTCCATCTCTCTGCCCATTTCTCTCTGTCC
>NW_028023873.1:0-641 GCF_054177405.1 Leptonychotes weddellii
GCAAGTGATAGAGCTGCGGAGCACAAAATCGGAACTTTTAGAAGTCAGCTCTGCTGAGGGACGTGGCTCCAGTGGCTAAGCAGGTGGTGTAACCCTCCCAGGACAGTGTGGTCTCAGGACCCTCGGGGTCACAGAAAGACCAGGGGTGCCTGAGTGCAGCAGAGCTCCCAGGTATCAGAGCAGGGAAGCCGGCTGCAGAGACGGAGCCGAGGCGTGGGCTCTCAGCTCGGGGTTGCCATAAACCGTGATCTGCGGCATAGTCGGGCCACTGCTCCTCCAGCAGGGACCCAACAAGCGGCAGATCCGGGGAGACTCCCCTTCCTCCCCCGGGAGGAGAGGTGTGGGAGCGCACCGCGGGGATCTGCTGGGTTTGGAGACTCCACACAGGGTCGGGTGCCAGAGATAGAAATGCTCGGTCACAGGCCGGGTGAGCATGGGGTGCAGCCAGAGACCAGGGAGACGGGAGTGACTGATGGCTTTTCTCTGGGGGCTCACTGAGGAGCGGGGCCTGGAGTTCCCGGCTCCTCCAGGTGGAGATTGGGAGGCCGCCATTTTCACTCTCGGCCTCCAAAGCTGGACGGAAAGCTTGCAGGGAACAAAAGCCCCCGAGAGTAAACCCGAGCAGATTAGTTAGCCCAGAC
>NW_028023874.1:0-641 GCF_054177405.1 Leptonychotes weddellii
GATGAGTGGCTAGTGTGGTGGGTGGAGGTGTGGGTCTGGGAGGTCGCTCAGGGCTGCAGGGGCAGGACCGCGGGAAGAGCCCCGTTTTCACGGTGGCCTAGGGAAGACCTGAGGGTTGCTAAGGCTTTCAGTCCCGCTTCTGGCTGGCGTGGCAGGGTGGCCCCCCCAACACTGGGGATCCCAGCCAGAGGTGCTTCCTGCTCTATACCACCACCAGGGGACTGTCACCGGGGGCTGCATGGTGAAGGCCTGGTGAGACCCAGACAAGGGGCCAAGACCACAGCTGCCTTTTCTGCCAGTGACCTAGGGTGAGTGGATACTCCACTTCTCATCTGCACAGCGGGGATGGCAGCTTCTCCAGACCACATGGCCGATACGGCGGCCTGAGCGATGGGTGCCAAGCTCTCACCCAGAGGCGAAGTGGCGGTGCAAGGCCTGGCTCGACTGAAAGCCTTAGCAACCCTCAGGTCTTCCCTAGGCCACCGTGAAAACGGGGCTCTTCCCGCGGTCCTGCCCCTGCAGCCCTGAGCGACCTCCCAGACCCACACCTCCACCCACCACACTAGCCACTCATCTGTGCCATCTCGGGCACCTGGGCCAGGCCCCAGGCTCAAGATGAGGCAGGGGAGGGGGAGGAGGGC
>NW_028023875.1:0-641 GCF_054177405.1 Leptonychotes weddellii
TCACTTTATTCAGGAAAAAGGAAAACAAGGCCTGCTTCAGAGGATAGTTGTGTCTAATGAGATAAGTATTCAATGTCGTGCTTGGTAAATGGAAAGTACTTAACAGACGTTGACTTTGTGAGCTGGGAGGAAGACCTCTGTCCTGCGGGGAGGGGAAGGGAGGAGTCAGAACCAGACAGTGCCTGGAAAACACAGTTCTGGAATACCAGATGAGCAGTTTGCACTCCCATCTTGGGGGGAGGGGTGACTCCCAAATGCCCTGCATCAGGATCTTGCTGGGGGCACTCTCTGGTGCCCTGCTGTGAACCTTCTGAATGAGGACCTCTTGAGCGGGGTGCACAGGAACTGGCAAACTTGATGAGCTTTCCTGGTTATTTTCGGGGGGTGTGTAACTTAGCTGTTGCTAAAAGCCTTGAACAGCACTGACCGTAGAAACGGAGGAAGGCGTTCAAGGGAATGTGCTGGGAACCCAGCCAGGTGCCCTAGGTCTCAGAGGAATGAACCTGGCCCACAGAATGGACCACACTCCTGATGCTGAAGCTGAAACCGGACTCCTAAGACTTCAGGGTAACGTGGGGATGCTTCACGTTACCCAGAGCAGCTGGGTCTCTGTCTCGCCTTGGGTCACACCTGTTCAAGGA
>NW_028023876.1:0-641 GCF_054177405.1 Leptonychotes weddellii
AGCTGATGTTATTAAGCAGTCCGCCATCTCGGGAATTATTCTGAGCAGTTTCTAGTTTTAGCTTCTTTCATCCTCACCTGCCCTCGAAGTAGGTAGTGATAACCCCATCGTGTTGCAGAGGAGGAAACCAAGGCCCAGCGGGGGCAAATAGCTTTCCTCAGGTCGTAGTGCTCGGCAGAATCCGTGCTTGAGGCCGAGCGGCGTGGCTCCCGACCCTGCTCTTCCGTAAGCTGCCTCCCCTGCATGTGCTCAGGAGCGGGGCTGGGGGCCGCGGGGCCGTGGGCCTGGGGAGAGGGCGGCGGGGCCTCAGCCAGCCTGCCTGGGCGGGCACAGTGCCGAAGCTGCTGAGAACGCAGGCCTTCACTCGCCAGCCGACGTGCGCCCTGCAGGAAGCGAAGGAGATTATTCGGAAGCCGTGTTTAATTGATTTTCCCCAAATTCTCCACTGGAATGGGGGGGTGGAGGGGGGTGGTTGGGCACGGCCGCTCTGATGCCTCGGTTTCCCAGCACTCTGTTTTCATCCGAGTAACAGGTGCACCTGGGACAGCCTCCCTCCCAGGTTGCTTCGCTCAGCGTGAGGTCGATTCAAAGGGAAACCCGCTCCCTGGGGGCCAGCCTGTGTCCCCTTCATTCTCCCGTTG
>NW_028023877.1:0-641 GCF_054177405.1 Leptonychotes weddellii
TCTGCCTAGAACACTTCCTACCAAGAGCTAAGGAGCCCACACAGCCTGTACTGGGCTTATTACTTCTTGTGGGAAGATCCATCCCTTGTTTCAAGCCAAGTAAATGCTCTTTTGTTTTGCTTAAGTGTGTGTATCCTATGGTACCTGACCAACCCCACTGCTATGTGGCATGAGGGGAGGGGGTGCATGTAGGTGAGCTGCCCTATGTTGACTGTGGAGAGAGGCCTCCTGGCCATGGGGGAACTGATAGCCACTATTAAAGTTAATTTTTTGCTGTCTCTTCTCTAAGTAAGTGAAATGTTATTCTCTTTCAGTGCTTGATTGCACTGTTTTCCTTGGTGACTTCAATACCAAAATACAATGATCAGAAGTGTTTGGACTTCTGTTCCTGGTGGTTGACATGATGATCTTTGTTATCCTCCATGGAACTGAACCCCCGAACCCAATCCCCAGGATTGATAATCAGTGCCCAGTACTTAGCTTGATAAGAAAAAGATTCAGGGGGGGCGGAGCAAGATGGTGGAGGAGTAGGAGACCTGGATTTCGTCTCCTCTCAGGAATTCAGCTGGATAGGGATCAAACCATTCTGAACACCTACAAACTCAACAGGAGATCGAAGGAAAGAAGAGCAACAACTCTCT
>NW_028023878.1:0-641 GCF_054177405.1 Leptonychotes weddellii
CAAAGCTTAGTTCCCTGCTCCCGCCACGGTGCTCAGATTACGACCAGTCAGGAGGCTGACACTGTTTCAGTCTTTCCTCTTCTAGAAACTAAATAACCACAAACATGTAAAGAAGAATATGCGTGCCTGAGCTGGACATCTTCAAAATCCAGAAACGAGTAGAATGACGGGCAAGGGAGCAGCCAGCCCAGCAGCCCCCCGGGGGTCAGGGAGGGTCCGGTTCTATGGGGCAAAGGATGCGAGGCATAGAACCCAAGCAGGATTAGAAGTTGCGACTGGAACCCCACTGAAGGGCAGGACTCTTTTTTTTTTTTTTTTTTTTTAAGATCTTATTTATTTGAGATCGAGAGAGAGCAGGAGCTGGGGTGGGGCAGCGGGAGAGGGAGAGGCAGACTCCCCGCTGAGCAGGGAGCCCAGTGCAGGGCTCCATCCCAGGACCCTGGGATCAGGACCCGAGCCCAAGGCAGATACCTAACAGGCGCAGCCCCCCAGGCACCCCAGGGCAGGACTTTGAAAGACTATGCCTGTATCAGGAGAAGAGAAGGAAGCTGAGTTCCGCAAGGCGGGGGGTGAGGAGGAACAGCCACCCGTTCCCGCCTGAGAACCAGGATAAACGCCCTCACGTTGGCTTAGGACTCTTG
>NW_028023879.1:0-641 GCF_054177405.1 Leptonychotes weddellii
GAGAGGCGCTATCACCATCCCCATCTTACAGAAGAGGAAACAGGCTCAGAAAGGCATCTTACTGGCCCAAGGTCACACCGCTGCTAAGTGGTGGACCCAAGGTCAGAACACAGGGCTGGGGCGCCTGGGTGGCTCAGATGGTTAAGCGTCTGCCTTCGGCTCGGGTCATGATCCCAGGGTCCTGGGATGGAGACCCGCATTGGGCTCCCTGCTCACCGGGGAGTCTGCTTCTCCCCCTCCCTCTGCTTCTCCCCCTGCTCATGCTCTCTCTCTCTCTCTCTGTATCTCTCTCGAATGAATAAATAAAAAAATCTTAAAAAAAAAAAAAAGAACACAGAGCTGCTTGACTCGGGGAGCAGGGGCTGGAAGGTCCAGACTATTCTCTGAGTGCAGTGGGATTTCTTTCAGTGATCACAATAGCTCTCCCAGATGTCCTGTGAGGCCAAGAGTGGGGGGATGTGATTGGGTCACCCAGAGCCTTGTACCCTTCACTGCAAAAGACATTGGCTTTGGAGGCTCTTGGCCCTGGTTCCCAACCCAGCCCTGCCTCCTCCTCACTGTGTGACCCTAGCAGAGCCATGTACCTCCCTGGTCCTCAATTCTTACAGCCATAAAATGAGACTAACAGTAGCTCCCCACTC
>NW_028023880.1:0-641 GCF_054177405.1 Leptonychotes weddellii
AGGTGTCCTGTTAGAATAAGCCATGTCCTTTTACACAGATATCATCATGGGTTTTTTAGGTTCCTGTGAAGAGATGATGATGAACCTAACACTAGTCATTTTCTGCGGACATTTCCGTTACCCAGGTAGGTGATGATGTTCACCTTCACCATTTCAAATCATCTGATTTTCACATACCAGATAAGTGTGAATGATGGACTAAACTTGCTTGCCATGTGTTTGTTTGTTTGTTTGTTTGTTTTTTCAGATAATCAGGTAAGAAATGATAGAGTCCTTACCAATTCTAATAAGCATGAGTTTATAGTTTCCACATTTTAGAGAAAAATGTATGTTTAATCTTGTAAGTATTGAGGAGTCGATCCTGTCTAGGCAATTGTGGTGGAGTGTCACCACAGTGGTAACCATGGGGTTTTGCCAGGTATCCAGTCAAGTAGTGTTAGTGTCTGCTGACAACACTGTTGACCTCGAGTAGGTGCGAGGATGCGGGTGGAGTTGATGTGTTCCATAATCATGGAAGTGAACAAGGATAGGTGCAGGTGTCTTAGAACAAATTGTATCTTAAACTCATTTGTATGTGTTTCTTCAGGTTCCTGTGAAGAAAACAGGGTGAACTGAAAATGGTTTTTAACACAACCTTGCTA
>NW_028023881.1:0-641 GCF_054177405.1 Leptonychotes weddellii
TTGGGTGTGGCATCTCTTTCCGCCTAGGTCCCCAACTGGTGCAGAGGGGAAAGATCAAAGTCTTTGGAAGCCATTAGAGACGGAGAATTGGTCCCATGTCCCACCCCTAGCCCTCACCCCACAGAGCTGTGAACGAAAAGTGGGGGGTGGGTTCTCTGAGGCGGGGGGGAGGACTGTGCTGCTGCCACTGATGTGGCCAGGGGATTGCCCTGGGTGATGGAATTGTCTGGCACTCCCTGTGTGGGCCACATAAGCCTCCAGATTCTGGTGTCATGAAGGACAGGGGACAACCCAGTAATGCCAAGGGAGGAATGTCCTACCATGCTGGTGACAGTGGGTACCCAGCATCCTAATGAAGTTGTTTTTAAGGAAGATCAAGCAATATTTCCTGTAACCTGCATTTCTAGACCACGATACACACATGCTTTAATCACCACATACCTGCCATTTATTGAGGTCTTATGATGTGTGAGACACTGTCTAAGGGGGGCTGGAAGCTGGCATGTGGTAGAGACTGGGCAGGCAACACGTGGCCTTGAAACCCACATCTCCCGATTGCAAATGCCATGTTGTCTGTCCCCTTCTCTCGGTGGACATGTGGAACACATATAACAATTGTTACGGTAAACTAATCTTTAGGA
>NW_028023882.1:0-10842 GCF_054177405.1 Leptonychotes weddellii
ATTGATCTGTTCTACTGTTCTTTTGGTGTCTATTTCATTGATTTCTGCTCTGATCTTTATTATTCTCTTCTTCTGCTGGGTTTAGGCTTGATTTGCTGTTCTTTCTCCAGCTCCTTTAGGTGTAGGGTTAGGTTGTGCATTTGAGAACTTTCTTGTTTCTTGAGAAAGGCTTGTATTGCTATATACTTTCCTCTTAGGACTGCCTTTGCTGCATCCCAAAGATTTTGAACAGTTGTGTTTTCATTTTCATTTATTGCCATGAATTTTTTAAATTCTTTTTTAATTTCCTGGTTGACCCATTCATTCTTTAGTAGGATGCTCTTTAGCCTCCATGTATTTGAGTTCTTTCTGACTTTCCTCTTATGACTGAGTTCTAGTTTCAAAGCACTGTGGTCTGAAATATGCAGGGAATGATCCTAATCTTTTGGTACCAGTTGAGACCTGATTTGTGACCTAGGATGTGATCTATTCTGGAGAATGTTCCATGGGCACTAGAAAAGAATGTGTATTCTGTTGCTTTTGTACATCTCTTCTTCTACCCCAAAACATCCTCCTGAAGCCCTTGTCTCCCCTCCCCTCTCCTCCTCTCCCCTGCACCCCCAGTCAAATAAAGCTTTATGGTGAATCCATTTTCCACTTGTTAGTCAAGAGATGATTTAGCAGGTTTCCAAGGATTTTTGCAGAACGTGTTGAGAAAAGTATTGAATTCCCCATATACAGTTTCTTTTGGGACCGTATGGTCAGGATGCAGCTGTGTTAACTGGTGAATTCTGCTGATTGACTGAAATCTCCTTGGAATACTGCATCCAAACTTGATCTCCCAACCTAAGGTGACTGCCCTGAGTGATGCTAAACTGTGAAAAGTAAAGGAAGAAACACTTAACAACTGGCCTGTACATGCCTTCTTTGGTATTTTTTTAATGGCATCCATGCATGCTCCTTTAATAAGCTGAAAGAACTAGATAGGCCTGTCATAGCAATTTCTCCTCACAGCTGCTGCACAGATGTAACTTGCTTTAAGAAAGCCCAATTTAGGGGTGCCTGGGTGGCTCAGTCAGTTGAGGGTCAACTTTTGGTTTCGGCTCAGGTCATGATCTCAAGGTTGTGAGATGGAGCCTCATGTGGGGCTCTGTGCTCAACACAGAGTCTGCTTGTCGCTCTCCCTCCCCCTCTGCCCCTCTCCCCACTCTCTTTCTCTATCTAAAATAAATAAAATCTTAAAAAAAAAAGAAAACCCAATTTATGGAAATCCTAAATTTAACCTGAACTTTACAAAAGAATGATCCCTTGAGAGTCTATGAGGAGCTAATAATCTGAAGAATGTTTATCCATTTGCTTAGTTCTGAAGGTTTTTCTATATTTTAAAATGTCTATGGGTACTCTGAAGGGTGGGCGGGGGGTTGGGGAAAGGTGTGTTTCAGTTTCTTTAAGCGGAGTGCTTGTGGTTACAAGTGGATGTGTGGATTTTCCATCCACTGATGGGAATCCAGCACTTCTTGTAGGATGCCATTGGTAATTCTGGGGGGAAATGGCAGTTGTGAGGATTTGAGAATGAGCTAGAAATAAATACCCTGGGTTGGACCTTGGACCAGAAGGGTTTCCACAGACTTTCCTACTATGTAACAAGACAAGTGATAGTACTTCCTTGGTAGGACAAGGTAGCTCTTAAGAGCCCCAGAAGCTGGAAAGGTGACTTCCCTGGGTGTCCTTGCTAAAGGAAGACCCTGAAGCTTAGGATGTAATTTATAACATAATGTATGATTTATTGCTCCCTGTATAAAGCAAAATACACTTCACTGTTGAGTAATAATAGACTGAGCTCCTACTCTGTGCCAAGCACTATGTCAAAACCTTACTGAATTAGTTTCCTTGGGCTGCTGTAACCAAATACCACAAACTGGGAGGCTTTTGAAACAACAAAAATTTATATTTTTATGGTTCTAGAGGCTAGAAGCCCAAAACCAAGGTGTTGGCGGGGCCAAGTTCTTGCCAAAGCCTCTAGTGGCAGATCCTTCCCAAACTCTTAGGGCTCTTGGTAGCTGTAGGCATTTTAGTTTGTGGCAGCATAACACCAGTCTCTGCCTCTGTCTTCACAGGGATTTCCTCCCTCTGTGTGTCTTCTCCTCTTATAAGAACACCAATCACATTGGGTAAAGACCCACATTTATTCTTAATTTGGTTATATTTGCTAAGAACTTATTTTTCCAAATTAGGTCACATTTACAGTTACCAGGAGTTAGGACTTCAACATATATATATATTTTTTGATGGGGAACATAGTTCAACTCTTAGCACTTACAGATCATTGCTTTCATCCTTACAACAATCCTGGGAAGAAGTTACTGTTATTACCCTCATTTTGCAGTTGAAGAAACAGACTCAGAGAAATGGTATTATTGCCTGAGGTCACTGAGCTAGATTAGCACTAGGATTCTATAATTGCTATTGAGGCCTGCTGACTCTTGCACCCACACATTTAATTCTGATGGAAGTGAGTTAATCTTTTTCATCTGTCTATAGTGATAATTATAGCTAGAGCTTTATTTCATAGGAATCAAGATAAGGGACTTCCATCACCCATTTCTTCATTCTCCTTGAAGATGTTCTTGAACTGCTTGAAGGACATCATCTCGTAAACCTTATTGGAAGTGGGTGACAAAGGGGTCGTTCCAAAGTGTTTGATGGTCACATTCATGTGGTTCGAATAGTTTCATTAATCTCCTATTTAAAGCTACCAAAGTTTTCTTGATTCAGGTTTCTTATAATCAGATTTTATGTGTTTGTGTGTGTGTGTGCGTGTGCGTGTGTGCGCGTGCACACACATGTGTATACTTGGAATCAGAGCAACACAGCTAGAATTTTTTTAGGTGTTCAGCGGCCATGTGGTGCTACCATGTTTTTTTGGAAGTAGAGAAGTAATTGCTTTTTTTCCCTCTCTCATGATTTACCCAACTTACGAAAAATAAAGATGTCTTGATGAGTTCAAAGAAAATCAAAATGTTATTCACAGTCAGAAATTTTCCAGCTGTTAGGAAAAATCATACGCCTTTTTTCCCTGGGCAATAGAAAAAACTCCTTGCCAGAGAAATGCTGCAGTATATGGTGAAAGGGAGATTTGATTTCCCAGCTTGGTCACAAGTTATTTAACCCCTTCTGACCCATTTTCCACATTCTCATTCATAAAATGTGGAAATGAGTAAAGATTATTAAGATATTTTCTATGTCAAATTATTTCTCTAAAAAGCTTTCATACAGTGTTGACATTTAAGAAAAAATGTTAGCTACAATTAGCCATGAGAGCAAATAAACAATTTAGAATAAACACCCACCATTATTCTGATTTGCTAATTGTTTGTTGTATTGGTGCTGGAAATTTTTGGTTAATAATAACGTATTTAATATCAATGATGTATGTATATGTAGAGTTTCTATGGCTATGGGTCCTTTTACTTTTTGGAACACATAGTATAGATAATCTGTTGCAGTATCTCAGATCTAGAAACTTCCATGTACTTGGGGTAGGTTCCCTGATCGGATGGTCCCACGCAGTATCTGGGGTGTGGGCCTTTGCCTCAACATTATCCCACCCCACTCTCTCCTGTAGGATGCTTGCTGGTTGCTAGTTGCAGTTAGCAGGGAGCCTAGTAAAGTCTCAGGGCACGGCTACAAGTCCTTCTACTGGGCAATGCCCAATGTAGGCGGGCAGCTGGGAAAATGGGTCCTTACCCCACAATAGTGAAAACTTCTGATGAGGACCACTGCCATTCCCCAAGGAGAGCCTGCAGAAGTGGCTGCAGGAGGACATCCACATGGCGCTCAGAGTGCTCATCAGTGCCTCTGGGATGGCGCTCAGGCCAGTGTGGTGGTGCCAGGTAGGCCCCCTCTGAGCAACATCCCTTCTCCTCTAGTCCTCCGAATTCATGCTCTAATTCCCAGTTCCTACCAAGGTCCGGCTGGGGGAGGATGACCTTTTAATAACAAACATACCAATGAAGCCACATAATGGGAGCCCATCAAGGTAGGGCTATGGACTGAATGATCGCCCCCCACCCCAAATTCATACTGTGAAACCCTGATCCCCGATGTGATGGTATTTGTAAATGGGCCTTTGGAAGGGAAGTAGGTTATGAGAGTAACGTCCTCATGCTGGAATTAGTGCCTTTATAAAAAAGGGACATGAGAGAGCTTACTTTCTCTCCCTCTGTTCTCTGCCCGGCATGGATATGATGAGCAGATGGCAATTCAGGAATAGGGCCCTCCCCAGCACCCGAATCTGCCATACCTTGATTTTGGACCTTTCAGCCTCCAGTACTATGAGAAATTAATGTTTGTTGCTTAAGCCACTCAGCTGATGGCATTTTGTAACAGAAGCTCTGACTAGCATAGGTAGGTATTCCTATCTCCCTTGTATTAGTAAACGAACTGAAGTTAAACTCCATTTATTAACCTCTGTAAACTGGCATCAGTAAATTATAATTTTACCAACTAGTTTTCTTGCTGTGTAGGGTCCTATGAGGCAATGTACTGAGATATAAAGGATCGTGTTATTTATTTATTTATTTTCTTTCATAATTGAGATTTTATTGGTTATTTTGTGGATCAGTACATAGGTATTTCGATTTATACACTTCTTAAAATTTGTGCTGAAATTTTAAAAGTCCTATAGTTGTGATTCTTTTCTAAAGTTATTCCAGTGACTTTCCAGATCAAAGTTTATAGGCAGATCTTTAAGAGGATATCAAGTACCAATATCTTCAAATATTTATTAGCTGTTACATTATAGGTCCCACTAATTCACAATATAATAGATACACCACATGCCCCAAATTTCAGTCTTTTGTGGCACAGAAACAAAGTTATTAGAAAAACGGGACCACCAAGACCAATGAATGAAGGGATGGAGGACACACAGTTCGGTTAGGAGAGCCAAGATCAAGGAGTGGTTTTCTCCCTGGAACAATCCTTCTAAAAACCACATGGGAATAGAATTGACTTAATATGTTCAAGACATATTAAATGCAGAACTGCACTCCAAATTGCCATTCACTATGCTTTGTGTTACCGGTGTAGAAACTAGCCCTCCCCCAATCTGTGGAGTGTTACGCCAACACTCAAGGCAGTCAAAGCTTGGAATAATTCAGTATCTCTCTATTTTCTGGTTGTATCACAACATAAACAACATGCACATGATTTTGCCTCTTAATAAAAGTGCTTACATTTAAAAAGTAGGATGAGGTTGGATGCCCTCCTTATTAAAAGTGTTTCCACTAAAAAACACCCGTCTGCAAAATAATTGGTAAAAATATTCCTCTGGGTTGTTCAGCAAGGGACACGGGGACCCCTGATAAGACATGATAGGTGATGTTCATCAGATCTGGCTTCTTTCTCTGCTGCTTCGTCAGCGGCTGGACTCTCCTCAGTTTTATTCCTCCATTTTCTGCCACTTGATCTTGAGTTTCTTGGTTAGACATTTCATCTGTTTTCCCTTTGCTCTCTTCTTCCCTTTTGTTTCACTCTTTTGTCTGAAGATTTAACATTTCCTGCTGCCATTTTTGGTTTCGTTTCCATTCTGGGATCACCAGGTTTAGCTGACAACCTTGCCGATCTCTAGAGTTCCTCCTTCATGGCCCCTTTGGCTGCATTGGCCTTACTCTTGGTCCTGTGGGCAGTGGGGAGGGCACGTGCAAAAGGCCTGGTGCCCAGAGCCTTTGTGAAGCTGGGCTGCCTGGAGGCTGCCATTCTTCCAGCTACCCCACCCTTTCCCCCCCAGTTTATTTAATAACGCCTGTTCATTCATTCATTTGTCCGGTCAGCATGTTTACTGAGCGATTGTTTGCTGTGAATTACAATTCTAGGTGTACAATGGTAAGGAGCAAACCAAAAGGAAATATCTCTTTCTCTCATGGAGCTTACAGTCTCTTGTGTTAAAAACAAGGCTATGTCAATGTATAAATGAAAGTTAAATTATAATGCATATTTTCCAGTATTTATTTGAACTTCTAACATTCACTAGATTTAAAAGGTGTGTCATATTTGTTTATCCTTCTATTTTATCTTTTGTATTTGTGACTATTGGTATTTATTTTGAATTATTGGATCCTTGTGAATAGGGATTTGTTTTTTCTGTCTTTCTTTGGTAGAAGCCTTATTATAACAAATGTATCTTATTTAACACTTGTTAATGATTTTTTTCATTTAGATTCATGCAATTTTAGCCTTGGAAGAAACCTTAACGATCATCTAATTTAATCCTCCAATATACAAGTATACATGAGACAATGGAGGCTCTAGGTGATAGGGTTGTTTTGTTTAATAAAATATTAGAAAGAGTTGTGGTCATTATTATTGTTGCCAGGTTCACATAGCTAATTTTGTCAAAATGGGCTGGAATATAGTTTTTCTGAATTATTTAATTAAATACATCACCTAGTAACTATTGAAAAATTGGTGTTTAAAGAACTTTAACTTCAGACAGATGTCGTGAATTTAAGGTCTCTTATTTCCTAGCTGCACAATCTTTGCTAATTTTTTAATTTCTCTGAGCCTTGTTTTTGTCACTGGAGATAAAAATACGCATTCTTGGGGCACCTGGCTGGCTCAGTTGGTTAGGTGTCTGCCTTCAGCTCAGGTCATGATCCTGGGGTCCTGGGATTGAGCCCCATATCAGGGTCCCTGTTCAGTGGTGAGTCTGCTTCTCCCTCTCTCCCTGCCCCACCCCCTGCTCATGCTCTCTCTCACTCTCTCTCTCTCAAATAAATAAATAAAATCTTTAAAAAAATATGCATTCTTCTGTGGGTTTTTTTATTAAGCTTAAATAAAATATGATATATAAAGTGCTTGCCATATAATAACTCAAAACAGACAGCTTCTGATTGTAGGATGGCCTGTTTTCAATATGGCTGCCAAATCCTGGAGACAGAACATGAAGAGGTGAATAGTACCTGAGTTGGGTTTAATATATTCTCTAGCTCTGTCTTAGAGACAACCAGAAATATTACTTCCATCTTCAAACTAAGAAATCTGACATTTGCATGTCACAGGGAGGAGGCAGTCTAGCCGGGAACGATAAGCACTCAAGTGACTAATTTGAATATTAAAAATAAATACTTGGCTTTTTATGTGTTGTTCCTCAGGAAGATGAGTTGGATCATACTGGTTACAGGATGATTACTCCTTAAGCCTGCCATCGGTGGTTCACCACATGACAGAGATCATATTCCTGTCCTCTAGTAGAGCAAAAAGTAAGTATAAGAAGCATTACTTGAAACTATGAAAAGATAACATTATTCTTTCTTTTCACCGGAGAGTTTCATTATCTTAGACCTTTAATCCCTGCAATTGTTTGCTATGTTTTAAATAAAGAGTATTTGGGGAAGAGAAGCATAGATGCCTTTACGTTTAATAGCACCCGATAACCCAGGCCTTTATTTGGTGGTGGGTCTTTGGCTGCGAGGAGTAAGAGGTATACTTGTCAAATGAAACGTAATTTTTGTTCCATTATCTTTTTCTATTCTGATCACTTAACCACATAATGGCTATTTCTGAGAAGAGAAGTATTTAAAAAATAAAGATAAGGTCAAATATGCCTGAATAAATAGGGTATATCCATGCAGTGGAATACAAAATGATCTGGGACCTACCTGCGATGGAATCCTTAAGAAACTATTTACATGCATAATTTTCTAAATTCAAATGTTAGTGAAAAATTTTAATCAGATTGTTATTAATATAAAATTTAAAAATGCTACTATAATTTAGGAAAAATATATTTTAAAGATGGGTAGGAGAGATGCTCATCAACTTCAGTATAGTGGTTCCCATAGGGGATGAAGGGAATTGTATTGAGAGATGGGACAAAGAGTCTTCAGTATACTTTTTTGCATTTAAAAAATATGCAATAAAAAGTACCTTAAAATAGGACTGAAAGTCATAGCCCTAGAATAAAAAAAATGGAGATGTTCAGACTAGACTATGTATTGGTCACTTTTTCTGTTATTTAGACCAGCATTGTCCCATAGAACTTGCTTCGATGAAGGAAATGTTTTATCTCTGTGATGTCCAATCAGGTAGCCACCAGCCACATATGATTACTAAGCACTTGAGATAGGGCTAGTGTGACAGAGAAACAGAATTTTAAATTTTATATAATTTTAATTAATTTTGATTTTAAATTAATTTAAATTTTAATGTGGCCAATGGCTACCATATTGGACAGCACAGACCACAAAGAATGTTATAAGCCTTACATTTGACTTCATATTGGGAAAACAGTACCTCATTGTTCTTCATGATGAATGTAGGTGTGCATATTTGAAGAAAAAACAATAATCTCTTGCTAATATCAAGTATGGCAAAGGGCAACTGAAAGTTATTGGGATATTGGGGGAGGGTAGAAAAAAAAACCTTCCTGACTGTTTACATTTGTCAAGTGGAATGAGTAGAAAGGTCACTAAACAGTTCCATTGGGTGTCGATAGAAAAGAAAGAATCAAAGCCCTCCAAGTACTCACGGAGGGTCCTTCGAATTTGGTAACAGATTTGATAACTGAAGACTTAATTTCCCCAGTGACTCAACTGATACAGGAGGTTTTATCTTTTTCAGAAAATTAAGAGTAAATTGGCTGGCTCAATAGACTTACTGACTCTAGTTAGATAAGTATTTGCTGTGTTTATTAAGTTGTTTATGTAGTGCAATAATACAAGTGATTTAATAAAGATAAGACTTGAGATAAATGTCAACACACTTCCCACTCTGCAGCTGGTCCATTTCAAGCAGTTAAAATAAATTAAAAGATAAAATACTGCTCACAAAAAAATTGATCATTGTCCAAGGGAAACGTTTAAAATTGAAAGAAATCTTCCACTTTCGGCGCACAAAGGCATATGCATATGTGTAGGAAATGACCCTCTCTGTAATCTAGAGATTCTTTACCTAGAAGGAAAGGGGTAGGAAGCTGTGTTTTGTAGGTATTTGCTATAATGAGATAAAATAAAAAAGTACTTACAGTATTAATGACCAGTGTTATTTATAGTGCAGATAATAGAGGTCTTTGAATTAGAATACATACTATTAATTATGTTATTTCTCTATCTTTACATACATCAGGGCATAGCTAGTGAACGCTTACTAGGCTATATGATGTAGATGCTGTCACTGGAAGTTAAATAACATAAAGTGGATCTGAATTTTACCCAAACTTCTCTGTTTACATGGCTTTGAAAAAAAATTATGCTTTTCTTGTAGTTTCTGTAGACATAATCTGACATTTGAAAAATATAGTACAAAGGGTGATAACAGAGATGTATCTTTATGATGGTCAAATCATTATTTCAGTTGTCTTCTGGGTTAAGGTGGATGAGATTCCTTTCCTCTGTTCTCTCAAATCACCCGGGGCAAATCTCTACCAATTCATTATGCCCTTACTGATTTTTGCCCTCCAAAGCCTCTCTCATATAGGCCTCTCTCATATCTCTTGGCGTGTAGTACTTGTTCAAAAGAGCATTTAAAACACTGTTTGGTTTAGAAGTCGTCGGCCAGCACAAAGCATGAGGTTTAGGACATCAAATTCTTGGTTTGACCAGGAGAAAATGATTTACCATAGTTTTATTTTTTTTATTTGAAACTTAAATATCTTATTTATATCAAAACCAAATTAGATTTACCATAGTTTTAAATAACTCTACTCGAAGATTGCGTGGAATATTTAATATTTATAGTATTGCACAATGTGTTTTTCAAATGTTTAACACACGGGACATGGTCCAATGTCTGGGATGAGATGTCCACCTGCCCTATGAACTGGGAAGTTGGCCTTTCTAACCAGGAGTGGTAGATTGTTTAATGACCACAAATTCCTCCAGTCTATGTACCAGTTCCCTTTGCAATATGACTTTGCTGTTCCTTCCATCCAGAAGTGGAGTCTTTTTCTCTACACGTTGAATCTGGGCTGATCTTGTGATTTGTTTGACTGGCAGAATGTGCCAGAAGTGACAAAGTGTGAATTCTCTTCAGAGGATTTGCAGTTTCTGCCTTTGCATTCCTGGAATGCTAGCTACCCTGAGACCTCCACGGGAAGAGACTTGCTTATTGAAGGATGGGAAGCCATTGGGTGAACTGAGGCTTCCCAGCTGAGAGCCAGACCTAGTATCAGACTTGGGAGTAAATCACCTTAGGTTTTCTGGTCTTTCTCATCTTCTAGCTGACTCGGCCACATGAGTGAGCCTGGCAAAATCAGCACAGGAACTGTGGATTTATTAAAACAATCC
Organism: Leptonychotes weddellii; assembly: GCF_054177405.1. Classification (NCBI taxonomy): domain Eukaryota; kingdom Metazoa; phylum Chordata; class Mammalia; order Carnivora; family Phocidae; genus Leptonychotes; species Leptonychotes weddellii. The sequence continues at coordinate 10,266 of NW_028023882.1, forward strand.
ACCAAGTTTGTAGTAATTTGTTGCACAGCAAAGGGTAACTGGAGAAACAGCTTCTCAAGAGAGATTTTTGAGATAGCGTATAGAGACATGAAAAACAGGGATGCACTATTTTTCTAGACCCTTTTGTGTTTGGGAAGGATCTAAATTCCCTGATATAGAGTGATGTGAGTAACTTAGTAGTCATTGACAGAGTGTCATCAGTACAGTGTTTAAAATTACAAGATTAATGTCCATACATCATTCCTCACTTGTCCATTTTGTTCTTGCAAATGTATTTTGTACAATATATTTTTTAGTGGTAGAAATTAAAATTATTTTCTTTGGGAATTATAAGAATGAAGTTACTTGATGAATGGCAATAATAGTGATTGGGATTTCCAGGGATTTTATAAATAGGATGACCCTTTTCTGTATCCTGATTTACACATATATTGTTCACTTGCGTATTTGTTAACCATGGGAAAGTAAGTGTGCCTGGAATGCTTGAAATACATTCATGCCTACCCACACTTCTTGTCATTTTTCTGGGTTTTTTTTCTTTTTTCTTTTTTTTTTTTTTGTGCTTCTGGTGGTCGTT
>NW_028023883.1:0-641 GCF_054177405.1 Leptonychotes weddellii
TCATGCAGGGCTCTGTCTCACAACCCTGAGATCATGATCAAGAGTCAAAATCAAGAGTCAGAAGCTTAAACCGACTGAGCCATCCAGGCGCCCGCATACTCTGTTTATTTTTAATGGAGCAGAATTCTGGTGCAGTGGACAATGAATTGCCTTGCCTGGGAGGGTGGAAAGTGAGATCTGGTCTGGCTATCCATTTACTTGTTGTATAATTGTGGGAAAGTCATTCAAGCCCCTTGAAGCTCAGATTTCAATACATAAAATAGGGGTAACATTACCTTCTTGGCAGACCTCACTTGGCTATAATAATAATGCTGACAATAATAACAACCACTGTCTTTAACTGACCAATCATTTTGTGCAAAGGCTTTGTATGTACTAACTCATTTGCCATATCACATGAATGAATTAGGATGATACTAATTATTTCCAATTTATAGATGAGGAGATGGACACTTGGAGACATTCTACAATGTGGCCAATTTCACCTGCTAACAAATGGGAGCTCTGAGGTTAGGATTTAAGACCACTTTCACTTCAAAGGAAGGACTATTTAACACTCTTCTTTAACCAGAGCACCATTCTCTCAAAAAAATGCATAAAATCTCTTATCTCACCATTATACTTTTGACTGATATTTACTA
>NW_028023884.1:0-641 GCF_054177405.1 Leptonychotes weddellii
AGAGTATTTGGACCACTAATACCAAACCTGATGTGACATTGTATTTGACCAAATGACCCATTTTACAGTAAAGGAGGTATATCAGGAGATATAATTAGGGATCTACTGATCATATCACTTACTGGACTACGCAGGAACTTTCAACCTGGGAGAAGGATGGAATGCACTTTAAAGGAATAGCTGACACACTAAATTGATGATATTGTGTGAGTATAGAGTGCTGTCCTTTAGGACAAATTAAATTGATAACCATTATATGATGATGTGTTCCCAAAAGATAGAATATATAGATCCAGGAACCACTGGGTGGGTATAGGAGGGACCAGACTTATTACTACTCCTTGTACTCCCTTGGGAAAGTTGTCCTTCTTTTGTCCCCAAATCTAGGTTCTGCAGATGTACATATTCAAGCTTCCATCAGGGGACAACAACTGCCATTTTCAACTTTTTTCTTTTCTTTTTTTTTTTTTTGCCAAGAGACCAGCACGGCAGGGGTAAATGATCCAGATCATCAGGATAAGTTAGATCTACTATTACACAATGAAGGAAGAACATAATACCTTTGGCACCCAGGTGATTATGGGACATCTCTTTGTCTTCCCTGGTGAATTTGGTGGTAAATCAACAAATGTATCAGCTAT
>NW_028023885.1:0-641 GCF_054177405.1 Leptonychotes weddellii
GAGGAAAACCGATGTCTTCTCCCTGATTTTAGAACAGCGGTTTGCACCGAGGGCCACTCTGCCTGCCCGGGCACACTCGGCAAAGGCTTGGGAGGCTGGTGGTTGGCACAGCTGGAGATGGGCTGAGAGCATCCAGTGGGTGGGGGCCAGAGATGCTGTTCAACAGCCCACAGGCCCAGGTAGGCCCCCCAAAACCAAGAATGGCCCGGGTGCCAATGTCAAGAGGTGGAAAAACCCTGGAGGCCAAGCCCCGCAGTGGGTGGGAGTGGGGACCAGGCTGTCTGGGGGTCCATGGGGGGCAGGGCTGGGACAAGTGTAGAGGGAGGGCAGGGACTGCCCACGAAGGAAGGAGAGGAGGGCAGAGTGGAGTGCCGAGCACGTGTAGCCCTGAGACTGTGTGTGACAAGTGCTGACCACGGGGGCTTGGAGTGAGACCCCTGGTGAGAGATCCCACTGGGTGTGGCCAAACACCACGTGGTGTTGCACATGAGAGGGGACATTGGGGGTGTCCCTCCTGGGGTGTAATTTCGCCTATGGGTGACGACTGAGTGTGTAAGCATAGGGGCCGTGTGTCCACGTATGATCGGATCTGCTAAGCCCCATGTAGGTCCCACTCTCTGTGCTGGGTGTGTGTGTGTGTG
>NW_028023886.1:0-641 GCF_054177405.1 Leptonychotes weddellii
GCTTTTTTATTCTTTAACTATTTTTATAGACTTCTCATTGCCAGGGGGGCGCCTGGCTGGCTCAGTGGGTAACACATGCAACTCTTGATCTTAGGGTCATGTGTTCAAGCCCCATGTTGGGCGTGGAGCCTACTTAAAAACAAAAACAAAAAAACTTTTCATTGCCAGTTTTCTTATCTACTTCAATTACCCTGTATTTGTTATTCAATTTGTAGACCACTGTTTCTTCTGAATGAAAAAATATAGAAATTCAAAATAGTTTCCAAGGTTCTCAGGTGCAAGTTCCTCTCTGTTTATCAAAGTGGAAGTCCTTACTGGTTTAAGGATATTTGAAGAAAATAACTAGGTTCAATTGCTTTAAATGGAAACTAGCTCCTACAAAATGTTATTTGCCTAAGAATTGGCTACACAGCAGTTACATATTAGTCAAACCCACCTACGAAAAAAGTACATATATGATTTGCCTTTTGTTTTCTATTTTGCTGTCTTTTGCCAAATGAAGCCCTCAGATATGTAAACATACATATTTTAGAGTATTCTTTTATTTATCCTTATGATACAGTAAAAATAATTGTATTTAAATGCATGTGAGATTGAGTGAGGGCAAGATTTCTGGCTTGATTGTGGTTGTCAGGCGCTAA
>NW_028023887.1:0-641 GCF_054177405.1 Leptonychotes weddellii
ATGGATGGGACTCCCAAAGCAGCCCCCCAGCTGCAGGCCAGCCGCACCCCGAGCATCCTCATTCCTGCCACACCTCAGACACTGAGCTCCCCACCCTACTCTTGAGATGCATGTTTCAAAACTGAGATGTCACCTCAGCTTCTATTCCCGAGATTGTGTGTTGGTTCCTGCCTGGTCCTTCTACCTCAGGGGCAGTCCCTAGGCTCAAAGGTTGAACAGGACTGGTGGACAGAACCAGCCAGGCAGTAGATTCACCTACCAGCTCTGCCCCCTTTCCAAGCCCACAGGCCTGGGCTGAGAGGCCCTTCCCACTGCTTACATCCCTCCCCCCAACTTTCCCAGAACCTAAAGGATGTCCAAGAGCTCCAAGAACCATAGGGGCAGAGCCTGCCCCGGGATGCACTTCATACCTGCTGCAGGTAAAATGAGGCAGTGGTTCTGGGGCTGGACTGCTTATCCATGTAACCATGGATATGTTCATGAAGCTCCTGGTACCACACATGGTTTCCTCCTTTGTCAGATTGAAGCTAATGATCTTACGTGCCTCAGAATTGCCGAGATTACATGGGATATTTTATGGCTAGTGTTTAGGACAGATCCTGACACATAGGAAACTCTTAATAATATTGACTTTTATTACT
>NW_028023888.1:0-641 GCF_054177405.1 Leptonychotes weddellii
TCCTTCCCAGAGGAGGTGGGGAGAATCCTACCTTCACCTGGAATTCCTTGAGGGACCTATCTCCCCATTTGTCAACTGCACAAGGCACAGCTCTTCCCCGGACCACATTCCTCTATACCCCTTCTGAGAGTCTGTTCCTTATTTCTGTTTCCACCTTCCCCTTCTCATACCTATCTTTGTCCTTGACCAGAAGCAGAGACGGGACATATATGTGGAATAGATGTATGGTCATAGACAGCTACCGCATATGGAGATGATGCCTCATCCCAAGGGAACCATTGTTCTAGTTGAAGATCCATGTGTCTTCCTGAGTGTCCTCATTCAGTTCCTTCCTCACATGGGAAGCTGAGAGGTGGGCCAGACCCACACATCTGGGGGACGAGGGATGGACTTAGGCAACCTCCTCACCTAGGGATTCACTTCAATAGTCCCCATCCCATCAACATGAATTACCTTCTGGCAAGCATCCCTGAACTTTTGTCATGCACATTTAGTCTTGGGTAAAGAAATCACAGGGAGCAGGTAGATGGTGGAATAAATGCTAAGGAGAGGAGACACATCAAATTTCAAAGAAACTGAAGAATATGATTTAATTGGATGAATTCCTGCTAACAGCTCACTTGACTAAGGGACTGTGAAAT
>NW_028023889.1:0-641 GCF_054177405.1 Leptonychotes weddellii
GACAGTGGTATGTATGGCAAAGAGACAGGGGCCCATTCTCCTTGGGGAGGAGGGCACAGGAATGACTTCCCAGAGAAAATGAATACCTGACCTAAGGCTTGAGGACAAGCAGGTATCCGACAGGCAGATGAGATGCAAGGTGCACGCCAGGGCCAGGGACTCTGTGGACCATACCTCGGGGGCCACTGGCACCTGGGTGCCAGAACGTGCCTACCACCCGGCCCTCCACGGGGCTGCGGTGATGCTCAACCTCCTCTACCCAGCATTTGAGGCTGCAGCGCCTCAAGCACTGTGCAAAGCCATTGTCACATCCCTGTATCTTCTCTTCTCTTCGGGGTTCTGTTGTTCTGTGATATGTTTCTGGTTCATTTCTTGTTTCTTCACTTAACGGACTGCATCTTGGCCACCTGGCCCTACTAAGCTGTATACGTGATGAGAGAGGGAGCCTTGTCTGTCACGTTCATGCCTGTATTTTCCAGCCTGGAATATTCTGGCCAAAGGGGAGGTCTCTAGGAATGCTTACTGAATGACTAAACAAATATTTATTACAAACCTGCTAAGAGTCAGGCACTGGGGTACTAACAGTCAAGAGGAGCAGCATGGTTCATAAGCAAACAAAATGCACATTTATTTTAGGGGGG
>NW_028023890.1:0-641 GCF_054177405.1 Leptonychotes weddellii
AGACCTTTAGAGGTAGGATAGTCCCAAGGTTAGTTAATTTGGCAGTATTTGAATGTCATCAAAATCCTACTTTACTTTTGTCTTTTTTTTTAAAGATTTTATTTATTTATCTGAGAGAGGGAGAGAGGGAAAACACAGAGGGAGAGTGACAGGGAGAAGCAGACTCCCCGCTGAGCAGAGCCCAAGGACGTGGGATTCAGTCCCAGAACCCGGAGATCATGACCTGAGCTGAAGCAGATGCTTAAGCGACTGAGCCACCCAGGTGTCCTTACTTTTGTCTTTCTACTCTGCCCTCTCCAGCGTTTCCTTTCAGGCTAACTTCTTTCATGGCCTCCAGATGGGTGCTGAGACATAACAGCATCCAAGAGCAGAAGGGGAGCCCTTTCTTCTTTATCTGTTTTTAGAATCCTCTCATCAGATATCCTCCCCTATCTCATTCTCCTGAACATGTCCCACATGTCCCAGCAGAAAGCAATCACTGGCAAAGGGGACTGGACAAATAGTGATTCACTCCCAGGTCTAGTACTGGGGCTGGATCTGGAGATGAGGCCACCGCCCTTGAGGCTGATAGAAGGTTTGATACCTGGGGCGCCTGGGTGGCTCAGTTGGTTAAGCGACTGCCTTCGGCTCAGGTCGTGATC
>NW_028023891.1:0-641 GCF_054177405.1 Leptonychotes weddellii
AGCACAGAATAGATTTTCAGTTAATGGTAGCTGTTGTTATTATTATTATTACATATAATTAAGTCTGGTGGTCTTAACATTTATTAACCTCATACTATAACACAGGATAACTTGGGCAGTCAAACTAACTGCACAACTGATCTTCCAAAGTGCCTCATTCCTGTCTGACTAAGCCAGACAAGCACCCCTCACATATACATTGAATTTGTGTTATTCAAGCTGGTATATATTTCTCCTTATATGTTATATAGACAAACTAGAAAATGAATATTATTTTTAAAATCCCTCCATATTTCTATTCTTTCTCACATAGCCTTATCTTATCCTTATTTTCTTCTTTAAAATGTTTATGTTGCTGGCAAAAAGAACTTAAGCACTTTTTAAAAAATTCAAAATATGCATTTTATGTGTGTGTTATAATAGAATCTTTATAAATTCTTTTTGAAGAATTTATAAAAGTCAATGATATCCGGTGATAATTTTTAAATTATTAATGTGTTTTTCTCTTTTCCTTTCTTTTTCCAAGTCACCTTGAAATATATATTTAACAGGAAAGAGATAAGAACTTGTTACTAGAGAAATACAAGAAGTGAAGAGGTTAGATTCAGCTACTAATATGCAAAATAGAGCTCTGTAGTAAC
>NW_028023892.1:0-641 GCF_054177405.1 Leptonychotes weddellii
AAGAGCCGCCCGTAGATGCCCTGAGAGGTGGCTGTGTCAGCCACTGGGCCCACGCGCCCTCCCAAGGAGACGGGCCAGGTTCCTGGACTGTCACGGCTTCGCTCAGCCCCTCCCGTGCTGTTTGAAATCCCCTAGTCTTTACTCAAGCTGTTCCCTCTGTCTTGGAGCCCCCTTTCCTGTTGGAACAATCCCTTACTCCTTCTCAAAGCTCTGCCAAGAAGCCTTCCCTAACGCTCCTTTGGGCTCCCATCTCTCCATCCACCTCTGTCTCCCTATCAGCTCTGAACATCTTGAGGGTCCCAGAACCCAGCACAGAACGTGGTGCAGGGCAGGGGCTCAATGGCTGGCAAACTCGTGAGTGTGCAAACAGGAAGGACTGGGGCCTTCTCCCCCTGACCCAGCCCATCTTCGGTGTCTTCTTTGGAAAGACCAGAGAGGGTATCCTCTGGGCTGGGAATAGCACAGCAGACCAAGTGCCCCAACAATCTGACCCAGCACGAGGCCCACGGGGCTGGAAAGCAGAGCAGGCCAGGGATGGGGGACCTGTGGGGACCGGGGCTAGCAGGGCTCCTGAGGAGCACAACACTCAGCCCCTTGTAGGAGGAACAGAGCTCAGGAGAAGGCAGACTCTTGCTCAGCAA
>NW_028023893.1:0-10841 GCF_054177405.1 Leptonychotes weddellii
CCTTCTGCAGACACCATGGGGGCTTCTTCAAAGAGTAGGACTGGCTCTTGTTTTTGTCTGTGGACCTCCACGTGTGCCTTGGATGCGGCTGGGGTTAATAAGCAAGGAATGACTTGAAGAGATTTGTTTGTCGACTGAATAAACAACTGTGCATGAAGAGGGTGTGGCTCTGTATCGTTAGCTATTGCTGTGTGACAGATTTACCCAGGATGCTCAGAACATTTATTATCTCACAGTTTCCGTGGGGCGGGAATCCAGGAACAGCTTGGGAGAGTCCATGTCTCCAGAGCCCCTCCCAAGGTTGCAGCAAGGTCGGTTGGGGCCACGGGTTGTCCCAGGGTTCAGCCGGGCGTGTCTGCCTGCAAGCTCACTCAGCAGGTGTCAGCAGGATTCGGCTGCTTGAAGCCAGGCTGTAGGTCAGAGGCTTCCCTCAGGTCCTGGCACGACGGCTCGGGCCTCCCCAACCAGGGCTGCTCACTTCATTGGAGCGTGCAGGCGGAGAAGGTGGTGGAGAAAGTCCCACAAGATGCAAGCCAGTCCTGAAACCTAATCGTGGAAGTGAGACTCCATCGCTCTTGTATTCTGTTCGTTAGAAGCAAGTCACTAGCACCAGCCCCCACTCAAGGGGGAGCGATGATGCAGGACGTGAACACCCCAGGGCAGCATCGCCAATGGCCACCCCGCCCAGCCCTGAGCAACGGGGTGGAACTGACCAGAAGCAGCAGCGACAACAGATACTCACCACGGCTAATTACGTGTCCGCCCCAGGCCCAGGGCCTTACATGAAATACCTCCAACCATGGAGGCCCATCCCCTTGCTGTCTTCCGCTATCATCTGATAACGTAGAGACTCAGGGGCGGCGAGTGACTTTCCCACGATGATTCACGAGGGACCGAGCCTGGTGCTCACCCTGATTGTCTTGGCTACATGGGTTCAATCTTACTGTGTCCTGATCTCAGCCTTTCTCAGCGTTGAATGATTTACTCTAAGCAGGCTTCCTGGAGGAGGTGGTACCAGCTGCAATCGTGAAGGAGGGAAAAGACTATGGCCTGATGACTTGGATGAAGGACGTTCTCACTGGGGAAATGCCAGATGCCAAGACTGGGCTCCCCTGACCTCAGCAGCAGGATTTCGGTGCTGGGATGAGGAGGCAAAAGCATGTCCTCGGGCTGCTAATTCCACCGCACGTTCTGGAAGCTCTACCGTATGAAACATGCTTCTGCCCTAACACTCCTGAGAACACCCTGTCGCCACCAGCCAGGGTTTACTCTTGGCAAAAGGACACGCAGCCTGGGTTTACGGGCGACAGAACACCGAGCCGTGTCTGAGCTACTGTGACAACACGCCAGGGATCCTCTTGTCGTGGGCCCTCCCAGAGGCATCACCGCGAGGTCCGCTGCTGGCCGGGCTCCTCTGTACACAGGCATGAGCCCCACAAAGGCAAGACCAAGAACTGCGCAAGGACGGGGAGGAAACACGCTAACCCCACGAGGGGCCCTCCCCTCGGCCAGAGCGGCCTCGCCGCCGAAACTCTGCATTGTCACTTCCAGACATGTGAATGCCGGCATCTGCCCACCGGCCCCACATCAGTGAGTCCTTCTCCCCGCTGCGGACCCTTCTTGCCACTGTTGCATGTTAAAGGGTCTGCACGCTGCAGATGAACGAAGATCCCCTTAGAAGACAGACTGCTCTGGATCACATGCAGGAACAACGAGACAGTGTTTGGGGTCAGGAAACCGTGAGGCTGACCTTGGTAGTGAAGGTTCCGTCTAGAGAGTTTTCTTCTGGGCTGCACATTTGGTGGGGCTCCGTGTGTGCGGCGGAGTGTCCTAACTCGGAGCCTGCAGAACGTGAGGGGGGTGAGCTCCCCGGAGCGGCTACAGGAGAGCACCACAGACGGCTGGCTGGAAGGCACAGAAATGTACCCTCTCAGGGTTCTGGAGACTGAAATCCAAGATCAGTGTCATGGGGCTGGTGAGGGGACGCTCTGTTCCTTGCCTCCTGCAGCTTTTGGTGGCCGCTGGAAATCCCTGGCTGGTGGCTGCTTCGCTCTGATCTCCGTCCCTGTGGTCACATGGCCTCCCCCATGTCCTGTGTGTGTGTGTGTGTGTGTGTGTGTGTGTGTGTGAGAAACCTCCCTCTGCCTTTCTTTCAGAAGGATGCTGAAAAGGCATTTAGGGCCTGTCTGGATATTCCAGGACAATCTCCCCATCTCAAGATCTTTAACTTAATCACACCTGCAAGGTCCTTTTCCGCCTTATCATGACACATTCATAGGTTCCAGGAATTAGGACATGGGTCCCTTGAGGGGGGCACCGTCCAGCCTTCCCCAGACGGTGACTGCAGGGCGGAGGGCTGCACTTGGTTGTGCTGCCAAGCTCGGGGCACCTCTGACCTCTGCCTCCCCACTCCAGGTAGGCCCCTCGGGCCCCTCGACACCCACGGGAGAGCAGGTGTGGATTGGCAGAGGTGAGGACACATGCTGGGATCCACAGAGGACCCCAGAGAGCACCCATTTCCTCCCTTCCTCCTGGCATACTCCGTGCGGCATCAAGACATCCACCATGCCCACCCCCACCCAGAACGAGCCAAGGCACAGAGAGTCTGGGGCTGCCCTCCCGGAGTGCTCCACGTTCGGCTGCCCATGCATGGGAATCCAGCTTGGCACACTGACCCCGAGGCTCAGTGTGAGCTTGAGTCCTATCAGGACTGTGATTTCGGGCCCTTTGCATCCTGGGCCGGGTCCCGCTCTCCAGGCTGTGGTTCCTACAGTGGCCTACGAAAGCAGGTCAGCCGGGGCCTGAGGACATGGCCACGAGGGGGCGGGCCCTGCAAGGCTCATGGTGCCATCAGACCCGCCGCCCTGGCGCAGGCCAGTCCCTCCCAGGCTGCTGCTTTCTCTTCCCCCAAAGCTGCTCGCCTGGGAGTTGTTCTTGTTTTTTAAGATTTTATTTATTTATTTATTTATTTATTTATTTGTTTGTTTGTTTCAGACAGAGAGAGAACGAGAGAGAGCATGAGCAAGGTGAGGGCTGGGGTAGAGGGAGAAGCAGACTCTCTGCCGAGCAGGGAGCCCGAGGCGGGACTCGATCCCCGGACCCTGGGATCATGACCTGAGCCGAAGGCAGACGCTTAACGACTGAGCCACCCAGGCGCCCCTGTCTGGCAATTGTTCCCACCCCAGCACACACTCCTGGGGGCCCATGGAGGGGGTCAAAACCCCGAGATCCAGCTACCCTGACTGCTTCCTCCACAGCCGGCCCCGCACACTGGAGAAATGACAGTGAAGGCAGGTAAGTCACAGGCGGCTGACACAGGCTCGTTGCTGCTAATAGGAGGGCCTCGTGGGGCTCGGCGACCCCCAGGCTGTGGTTTGGGAGGAAGGATGCTGCAGGAGCCCCGCCCCCACCCCATGGAGCTCCTGGAGGCACCGGCTTGCCCAGAGGGCAGGGGTCTGGGTTCCCACAAGCTAGTTAGGGGCTGCCACCATCACAGACGCTGTCCCGCCTTTTCTCTTCTTTACCGTCCTTGTCGGTGCCCTAGGGCTGCCGTGGCAAAGCAGCATCAATTAGGGGGCTTAGAACAACGGCCATGCACTGTCTCACAGCTCTGGAGGCCAGAAGCCCCAGATCAAGGTGGCCTCAGGACCACCTTGTAGGAGAGAGTCCTTCGGTGCCTCTTCCAGCCTCTGGTGGCAGCCGGCGGTCCCTGGTGTCCCTTAGCGTGTAGCTGCCTCGCTGTCACCCTGTCCCCCTCTTCACGTGGCTTCTCTCTGCATCGCTATCCGAACTGCTCTCTTCTTACCGGGGCACTTCCTGTGGGCCAGGCCTCACCCAGTGTGACCTCATCTGCAAAGACCCTATTTCCAAATGAGGTCCCATTAACAGATACCAGGAGTTCAGCCTTCAACATACCCTCTTGGGGGGCGAGGGGACAATGTGAACAACAAGCCCCAAGGGTGAGCTCTGAGACAGAACCCCTAACAGCCCGGCAGGCTGACAGCGACAACACGCGGTAAGAAGGGAGCTTGCGGCTCATTCTTTGTGGGCTTGGGGCGCAGCCCGTCGTGGCTCCTGTGGTTAAGGCAGGAGCTCCTGGTTGTCAGCTCCAAGAAGCAGCGCGAAAGCAAGGCGAGGATCTCACTGGGAAGGAAAGCAAGGTCTCAGTGGAGAAAACAAGGAAGCCACCTGAGCTGCTTTGGGGATCCCAGTCTGTCCTTGGGGTTTCAGTCGTTCGATTGCAAAGGCTAAAAATCACACCTTCCTATCTTCTTAGAACATCACGGAAATGATCAGAAACACCAGCCTTAGATTTGGGGAGAGCAGTTGTGAACTGAGATCTAATGGCAAAGTCAAACCGTTCTCCACGGGGCTTTTGCGGTGCTGGAAAGACGTCCCACCACCGAAGCCTGGGTCTGTCTTTTTTTTTTTTTTTTTTAAGATTTTATTTATTTATTTGACAGAGAGAGACACAGCAAGAGAGGAACACAAGCAGGGGGAATGGGAGAAGCAGGCTTCCCACGGAGCAGGGAGCCGGATGCAGGGCTCGATCCCAGGACCCTGGGATCATGACCTGAGCTGAAGGCAGACGCTCAACGACTGAGCCACCCAGGCGCCCCTGGGTCTGTCTTCATTAAGTTTTAGGCTTCCTCCCTATTTCAATACAGCTGATCATTTTAATTGTCGACAACCCATACTTGGAGGATAACGGCTAGCATAGTGATCCCTTTTACTCGTAAGTCTGTATCACAAACAAGGCTTGTGGGAAAAAAGCAGGAAACCAATTTAGACCAACAGCATGACCAGAACTTTGTAAGAGGGGCGCCTGGGTGGCTCAGTCAGTGAAGCATCTGCCTTCAGCTCAGGTCATGATCCTGGGGTCCTTGGATCAAGGCCCGCATCGGGCTCCCTGATCAGCATGGAGTCTGCTTCTCCCTCTGCCCCTCCCCCGGCTTGTGTTGTCTCTCCCTGTCAAATACATTAAAAAAATTTAAAAAATAAAAAGAACTTTGTAAAAAGCACAAGCAAACTCCCTCCCACCGCAATACACACCACACAAAATACAGAGAAAGGATTTTCTTTTTAACGTACCAAAGTCTGAACAGTGGTTCTCTAGGAAGTGGAAATATGGGATGACTTCTTTCCCTTTCCTTTTTATAGGGATTTTGACCTGCAGCGTGGCAGGAATCCCTGAGGCTTGTCCTACAGCACTGAGCAAATATAACACTTGCCCTCTCTTGAGTCTGGGACTGTGAGATTTTTGAAAGCACCCTGTCTCCTTTGGGTGAACAAGTGGGGTTTCTCTTTGTTTCTTGTTGATTGTTTTGTTTTGTTTTGGGGGGGTTTTGGTGCCAGTTTACTGTAGGAGGGGAGCAACTAGACTAACTTTCCCAAGGAAATACCTTAAAGTTTCCAAGATACTTGAGTCTCAGGGTAAGCAAATGCTTATCTAGGATTATTTGCCTGGTGATCCAAGCGGCTCTTTGAAAAGCCTTTCCCCCACTGTGTCAACAGTAACTCTTAGTTAAGATGTAAATTATTAACACGTTCTTCTAGAAGGAGATGCAGAATGCCCGTGAGTGCGATGTCAGTCGCCTACACCATCTTATTTTGTACTTGCTCAATATACTTACAAAGCATAAAGGCTCTAAATGTCAGGGAAACCAGGAAATCTCTCGTTTGCTCTGCAGCTTTACAGATTAGAAAGTAAATGGAATGGATCGTATTTCAAAGAGTTTTCTTAACGCCTATTGTCCACTTGCCCAAGGAATCCCTCCGGTTTGGGAAGAAAGGTTATTTCTGAGAATTGAAAAATCTGGCACCTGCTCGGGTGCCAGGCTTTTCCCAAAGCCCCCTTACTGCCCCTTGGTGACTTTATAGAACTCATTTTCCTTTAAGGAGGGCTGTCGCCTCCACGGTATGTGCGCTAATAATCAACCAGGGTCAAGTGTCACGGGAGTGGGACAGAATAGTCCACGCACGTAATTGCCCTTCTCCGGTTGCTAGGCAGCACTTGCTTCACCAGAGATGGACAAAACAGGTTGGAGGAGATACCAGAAGAGAAGCCTTATTCCAGGTCAGCCCCACCGCCCGCTGGAAAGGGACAAGACAGAGGAGCCTCTCTCGAGGCCACCCACTCAAGAGCAGCGTTGTCTCCTTTCCTCCAGAGCCCTGTCTTCAATGGAATGGATCTGGACACGCCTGGGCGCGGGGGTGTGTGTTACCAAGTGCGCTCCCTGGGGGCACTCTGCCTGCCCGCTCTCTGTCTCATCAGCAGTCTCGCCTCGATACCTCAGGACTGCCCCAGCGCCGAGTGTGGGGGCCCCTGGGCTCCATGTGTTTACTGGATACCAATGTGAGACGTGTCGCTCGGCCAAGGGGAGGCTCGCGGTCCGCAGGTTCAGTGACTGCTGGTTTCATATTGTCAGATGTTTGCAGCGGCTGTCAGCGGGGTGGGATGCTCCTGCAGCCCCCTCTGGAGGCTTCTACAGTCAATTCATTCATTGTCTCCAAGAGCCCCCTGAGCAGGAGTTCTCAGTGGGGACCAGGGCTGGTTGTAGACACGTGGTAAGCTGTGCACTGACTATAGCCTTGGGCATCCAGTCTTTCAGAGCCCACTGACTCTTCCTTTAAAAAGTGGATATTTCTCCCAGGAATCAGCCCAACAGAAACGCTTGCGCAAAGATATACATGTTCATGATCACACTGTTTGTGATAGCAACAGTAACAACAAAAGACACAAGATGAAGACCATTAATAGAGGAACAATGTTATTTCAGCATCTCTGTGTATGGAAATACCACACGGGCACTAACGAGAACAGGGTAGATCTATGTGTGTGGTCATGGAAGAAGTGTCCTTGATGTTTTACCCAGAGGATCAAACTGATGAAGGATAAGCACCTTACAAAACTCTGTGTGTGGATAGACACATATCTTTTCTATTTATGTAATGTATACACCGCTTGCATTTATAGGAGTTTGAAACACTAACCTATAAACAGTGGAAAACTAATACTTACTTCAATGGGATTCCTGTTGTGTCCCCTTTGGGAACAGTCCTCCTTTGGGAACCGGGACCTCTAAACCCATGGAGCTCACAGTGGTGGGGGTCGGCATACACAAATTCCCCGAGTGGGTCGCTGGGTGAAATGGTAAGTAGGGACCCTCCTGGTTTCCATCCCTTGGTTTCCAGACTCATGCTTTCTATCTATTATGGACTCAATACCATATAAAGGCCACTGATGAGGGCGCCTGGGTAGCTCAGTCGTTAAGCGTCTGCCTTCAGCTCAGGTCATGATCCCGGGGTCCTGGGATCGAGCCTCGTATCGGGCTCCCTGCTCAGCGGGAAGCCTACTTCTCCCTCTCCCACTCGCCCTGCTTGTGTTCTGGCTCTCACTCTCTCCCTCTCTCAAATAAATAAAATCTTAAAAAAAAAAAAAAAAGGCCACTGATGTGGCGTGTCTGACAGTGCTCTAGAGGATGGTGCACCCTCCTCATGAGATATCACCTCCAAACTGGCCTTCAACAGGCTTCTATTCCTGGAAGGCTGGGTGCTCAGGTAACTACATAGGTTATTCCTGGAAGGCTGGGTGCAGCAGGTAACTACATAGGTCTCAGTAAAGAGCATAGCCCCCTCTCCTCACCCCACGGCTCCTGCACTCATGCGCCCTCTGTGCTGGTAATAGAGACCGGCTAGCCACGGCTGGTCATGTAGTTTTGTCTACCTGACCATGTAGCACCTCTTCACGGGGGCTGTTCTCTGAGTCGTGGTAGTCTGGTCCAGCATGCGAGAAGCTGGAAGTCACCACTCTGTCCTAACAACAAGGAAATAGCAGAAGAAATTGAAAAATCAATGGTTCTTCTTAGATCTGTAAGAGAAGTGAGGTCACAGGGCAAACCACTGCCCCCCCCCCCCCCGCAAAGTGGAGGCACCTACAGGCAAATACGGAGAACCACAACTTGCTGGGGCTGGGGCCAGGGCAGGGAAACCCGGACAATAATTCACAAGTTGCTAGAGGCTCAACGTAGACAAACCTGAGAGATTAAAAACTTCAGGGGCCCCAGTCATGGGTGGGGGGGCTCCTGCACTTTTGTGAGTTTTACCTCCAAAACTCTTGGTGGTGGAGGAAAATCCCCTCATGCTTCTGGCGGGGTGAGGGGTAAAGGAACTGTCTTGAAATACAGCAGAGCGTTCTTAACAAGCCTCCCTCAGAAAAAACTATTAACCAGAGCTTAACCATCGAGGGATTTATCAGCCTAACTGACCCACGGGAAGGAAAATACCCAACTCAGCCCCTCTAGCTATCCTCTCTCACGTAAGGGGGGAAGACTGAGAAACTCTTGAGAAGGCACAGGCTCACTGGAAGCATGAACGCTCATCACAGGACTACAGAATGCATCTCCTCCCCCGACCCCCCGGAAACACCTCACCACCACGGTACTAAAGGTTATTTACAGCAGTTTTTTCTACCTAGGGCATCATGTCTGGCTATCGAGAAAAAAATCACAAGGCAAAAGGCTAAAGAACACATTTGCAGACAGAGAACACAACAGAGCCAGACATGGCCGACATGATGGAATTATCAGCCGGGAATTCAGAACAACTCTGACTAATATGCCAGAGGCTCTGATGGGTAAAGCAGACAGCATGCAAGAACAGATGGGCAAACGTAAACAGAGAGATGGAAATCCTAAGAAAGCACCAGGAAAAAAACACTAGAGACAAAAACACTGTAACAGAAATGAAGAATGCATTTGATGGGCTTCCTAGTGGACTGGACATGGCTGAGAAAGCATCTCTGAGCTGGAGGATATATCAACAGAAACTGGCAAAACTGCAACACAAAGGGAACAAAGACAAAAACCAGAGCAGAATGCCCAAAGACTGTGGGACAACACAGAAGGTATGACCTCTGTGAAGTGGGAACAGCAGAGGAGAAGCGAGAGAGAAAGCAGCAGAAGATGTACCTGAAGCAATAATGACTGAGAATCCCCTAAACTACCGTCAGACAGCAAACCACCTCCCCAGGAGGCTCAGAGAACACCAAGCAGCGTAAGTGCGAAAATCAACTACACCTGCGAACATCATTTCCAAACTCCAGAAAATCAGAGATAAAGAAAAAAATCCTGAATGAAGCCAAAGGAAAAAAACGCCTACCTAAACGGGACCACAGACAAGAATTACACGAGCTTCTCCTCAGAGAGGAGAGCGAAATATTTAATGTGTTGAGAGGGAAAAACCTGTCGCCCAAGAATCCTATACCCTGCAAAATTATCCTTCAAAAGTGGAGGGAAAATAAAGACTTTCTGAGACAAATAAGTATTGAGGGAAATTTCTGCCAGTAAACCTGCTTTGCAAGAAGGTCCTTAGAGAAAAAAAAAGTAATATAAGTCAGAAACTTCGATCTATATAAACTAAGGAAGCACAATGAAGAAGGAGTAAGTGGAGGTAAAATAATAACTTTTATTTTTCTTATTTTTAGTTGATTTGGCATAATGGTTTGTTCAAAATGATAATACCAACAATATATTTGATTATGCTTATGCATATACTATATACATAAACATAAGCATACACATCATGCTTATATACATATGTAGTATATAAGCATATATAGAAACACATTTATATGAAATAATTATGGTTTTATATTTAAAGTGGGATTTCTGAAAAAAAAATAAAGTGGGATTTCTGGTAGATAGCAGATAGTTGGTCTTGCTTTTTTATCCAATTTAAAAATCTGTCTTTTGATTTTGGTGTTTAGACCTTTTACATTTAATGGGAGTTGTTGATATACTGAGGTGTAAAATACCATCTTGCTGGTTGTGTTCAATTTGTGCATCCATTCTTTTTTTCTCTTTCTCTTCTTTTCAGGTTTAGCATTTTTAATTATCCCGTTTCATCTCTACTTTTGGCCTCATCAGTTACACATCTTTTCGAAGTGGATTGGTGGAGAGTTTATAATTTACACCTTTAGTAGAACACGATCTACCCCCAAATGCTATTATGCCGTTCCTCTGTGGTGTCAGGACTCTGTAGCAGTGTACTTCCACGTCACATCGTCTGAGGGGCTGCTGTCTCCTTTACCTCTACACGTGTGAAGAACCCCCAGTGCATTGCGACGGTGTCTGCTCTAGACAGTCGATTATCTTGTAAAGCTTTTTATATTGAGCTTCTCTCTAGAAACATTTCTAGAGCCATTTTTTCCCTTGCATACATCAGGTTTCTCTCTGCTCTCCCAATCACAGGCTTGAAGAAATTTTCTTAATATTTCTGGTAGTGCGTGTCTGTGGTTGGTTAATCTCTCTCCGTTTTTGTTTATCTGAGCAAGTGTTTATTTCACTTTAACTTTTACTTATTTTTTTTTTTAATTTTATTTATTTGAGAGAGAAAGAGAATGAGCAAGAGAGCACAAGCTTGGGGGGGGTGGGTGGGTGAGAGGCAGAGGGAGAAGCAGGCTCCCTGCTGAGCAAGGAGCCCAATGCAAGGCTCCATCCCAAGACCTTGGGATCATGACCTGAGCCGAAGACAGATGCTTAATGGACTGAGCCACCCAGGTGCCCCTTACTTTAATTTTTAAAGATGCTTTCTTAAAACCTTCTTAGGGTTGACAGATTTTTCTTTTAGTATCTTAAAGATGTCTTTCCATTGTCTTTTGAATTGTATGCTTTCTAATTAGACTCTGAAGAAATTCTCATCTTTGTTATGTATGGAGCATGTCTTTTTCATGCAGATACCTTCAAGATTTCCTCTTCTCTTTTTTTTTTTTTTTTAAAGATTTTATTTATTTATTTGAGAGAGAGAGAGCACATGAGAGGGGGGAGGGTCAGAGGGAGAAG
>NW_028023894.1:0-641 GCF_054177405.1 Leptonychotes weddellii
GTTAAGCGGCTGCCTACGGCCCAGGTCATGATCCCAGGGTCCTGGGATCGAGTCCCACATCGGGCTCCTTGCTCAGCAGGGAACCTGCTTCTCCCTCTCTCTCCCTCTGCTTGTGCTCTCTCTGTCAAATAAATAAAATCTTTAAAATAAATAAATAAATAAATAAATAATCTATTTTTTATATTAAATAAATTTTTAAATATATAATACATAATTTATAACTGATAATATATATTTCATATGTATACTTGGGGGGCAGGTGGTAGGCAGAATCCTAACACGGCCCCTGGATGAACTTCAAACCTTGACTTGCAGACAGAACCCGTGACTATGACAGACGCCGTGCCCCTGGGTAGCTTACACAGGCTCGGTGAAGGAATTCTGAAGATGTAAATGAGGTCCCCAATCAGCTGAGTTGATGAATTCATCAAAAAGAAGATTGGCCTGGCTGAGCAAACAGGTAAACCTTTTAAAAAGACTGGAAGCCTCAGAGTCAGACGCCCCTGAAGCCCGGTCCGTTTGGGACCCCTCGCTGACCTGTACTGGTGAGGGGTCCGGGCACAGAGACCAGCACCACCATGTTGGCCCCTGCAGACCAGCTATGTCCTACAACAAGAAGAAATGTATGTGGCCTCCTCCAA
>NW_028023895.1:0-641 GCF_054177405.1 Leptonychotes weddellii
TGTCAATGTTGGTTCATCAGTTGTAACAAAAGTACCACTCTGCTGGGGATGTGGATAGTGGGGGAGGTTACACCTGGGTGAGGGCGGGGGGAGATGGGAAATCTCTGTATCTGCTGCTCAATTTTGCTGTAAATATGCAACTGCTCTAAAATATGAAGTCTATCAAAAAAATGTATGCAGTGCATTCTGTCAGCAGGCGTGTGGGCTGTGGAGGAAGGTGAGACTGGCCATGGCTTAAGGCCTTGGGAGATTTGCTTCTTCCCCACCTTCTATGTTCTCTCATGGACTTGATGACCCAGCCCAAGTCTCTCCTGGTACAACCAATTCCCGTCCATGGTATTAATGTTCTCTAAAGTTGCTGCAAACACTGAATTAGCGAATAACGAATCTTGGCTCCCAGGGCAGAGAGAGGGCTAGGTTCCCCCATGAGCCTCTGGTCACATCCTTTCTTTTTTTTTTTTTTTTTTAAAGATTTTATTTATTTATTTATTAGAGAGCGAGTGAGAGAGAAACAGCATGAGAGAGGAGAGGGTCAGAGGGAGAAGCAGGCTCTCTGCTGAGCTGGGAGCCCGATGTGGGACTCGATCCCAGGACCCTGGGATCATGACCTGAGCCGAAGGCAGTCGCTTAACCAACTGAGC
>NW_028023896.1:0-641 GCF_054177405.1 Leptonychotes weddellii
GTGTTCCCTCTCTCGCTGTGCCTCTACCTCTCTCTGTCAAATAAATAAATAAAATCTTTTAAAAATAAATAAATAAATAAAAATTTTTATTTATTTAAAACAGAGAAAGAGAACATGAGTGGGGGTGGAGGGCATGGGGGACAGAGGCAGAGGGAGGGGGGAGAGGGAGAGTGAGAAACAGACTTCCCACTGAGCAGGGAGCTGGACGTGGGGAGTGATCCCAGGATCCTGGGATCATGACTTGAGCCGAAGGCAGAGGCTTAACCAACTGAGCCATCCAAGTGTCCTGTTTGGCAATGACTTCTTAAAGATGCTCTGCCAGACCAAGAAAGTAGTATGTCCTAAAGCTCTGGCTGGCTTTGGAATACATTCTCTTTTATCAGTGCTCTCCTTTCTAACTTCATTCCCTCACCCCCTCATTCTTGTTTTCCCAGGATTGCAGTCCCAGATTAAATGTTTACACAAAATCTTTTGCTTTAAGCTTTCTAGGAACTCAGTCTAAAACAATTTCCTAGTTGCCTAATCTTTCAAAGTATGTAGAATAATTTCAAAATAATAATAATACCCAAATCTTTCCCAACAGAAACTATTGAAAGATCTTTTGGTAGTTCTTTTCGCCTCAGGACATGTCCCCCAAGGGA
>NW_028023897.1:0-641 GCF_054177405.1 Leptonychotes weddellii
GCCGGCCACGTGCCTGGGACAGGTGCACCTCTGCATGGGTGGGGGGCGTGTGGAAGCGTGTCTGGCCCCCACGGAGCCCCAGGCAGGCCAGTCCAGGACCTGCTGAGCCTGGGCGCTCAGCCCCAGTGACCCACAGACTGCAGGAAGCCATCAGCTCTGTAACCCTCCGGAGACCTGGGAGGTGGGGGGAGGCTAAGCAGTGGGCCTCGAGGTCTCCGATTACAGAGGCTGTACCCCACCCAACCCGATGGCCAGACAGGGAGCTACGTCCTTGGCGGCAGCGTGTGCGGTGTGTCCCCCCAGCTCCCCCTGGGCAGAGCAGCATGCAGGCTAGCGGGGGCGCAGTCCTCACTTTCAAGAGGCTGGAAAAGCACGGCAGCTGCTCAGCTCCTCGGCCTGCCCCCAGCCTGCTGTAGCCACAGATCCCGGCCGCTCGGTTGACGCACAGAGCGATCCCCAGTCCAGGTTAGAGCAAGAGAGAAGGGACATGCTAGAGCCCAGGGGCCGGACAGTTACAGGAATAAGGCCAACTTCGAGAAGCCCCGTGGGGACAGAGACTTCACAGGTGAGGACAACAGTTCACTTCTTATTTTGTCTATGTTTTATTCTCTTTCACTCAACAGAATAGGGTTTTTGCATTT
>NW_028023898.1:0-641 GCF_054177405.1 Leptonychotes weddellii
CATCAACATGGATGGGACTGGAGGAGATTATGCTAAGTGAAATAAGTCAAGCAGAGAAAGTCAATTATCATATGGTTTCATTTATTTGTGGAACATAAGGAATAGCATGGAGGACGTTAGGAGAAGGAAGGGAAAAGTGAAGGTGGGAAATCGGAGGGGGAGATGAACCATGAGAGACTATGGACTCTGAGAAATAAACTGAGGATTTTAGAGAGGAGGGTGGTGGGGGTTTGGGTTAGCCTGGTGATGGGTATTAAGGAGGGCACATATTGCATGGAACACTGTGTGTTATATGGAAACAAGGAATCATGGAACATTACATCAAAAACTAATGATGTACTATATGGTGACTAACATAACATAATAAAAAACAAAAACAAAAAAACAAGAAATATATATATAATTATTAAAATATATATTTATATATTATGTATAATATATAAACATATTTTTAAATATATAAAATATATGTATGTTTTATATATAAAATAGATATATATAAATATAATTTAAATATAAATTATATATAAGTTATATATTATTTATATATAATATATAACATATAAATATAAAAATTATATATATATATATATATATATATATATATATAATCTTTTAAATTTACACAGATGTTGGCGGGG
>NW_028023899.1:0-641 GCF_054177405.1 Leptonychotes weddellii
ATTCTTGAAGAGAGCGAGATCTAGGCTGGAGGCCCACCGCCCAGGCTCTGCTCCCCGGGGATCGCTCAGAGTCACCGGTCTCCCCACGCGCGGTGCGCACTTTGGCATGAAGTTCATGTCCAGGTCTCTCATGCTCCAGACCCGGCATGAAGGGTGCTCTGGAGGCTGAGCAGGGCCCGGGGGATTAGGGTCAGGCTCACTGACTGAAACAATACGGCAGGGGGCCCGAAGGAAAACCCCAGAAGGAACATTCCAGGGAAACACGCGTTAACGCCCAGGAGTGTGGCTTTTAGAGTGTGCAAAATGCATGTGTAGGTGGGTGGGTACGTGCCAGGGGCTAGATACTGCCTTATGTTAGCGGGAGGGCCTACAGTAGGGTACTCATCAAGTCCGGTTGCCAGATTTAGCAGTTAAAAGTCATAATGCTCAATTAGATTTGCATTGCAGATACATGAATAACCTTATTGTGTAAGTACTTCCCGTGGGGTATACATTATCCGTAGTTCAAATTAAGTTGCACGTCTGGAATTTCACCTGGCAACTCCATTGTCAAGGACACTCCGCTGCAGGGCGGGGACTAGGGTGAGGCAGGTGAGGAACTCAGCTTGGGTACAAGATTTAAGACAGCACTGAAAAAAAAA
>NW_028023900.1:0-641 GCF_054177405.1 Leptonychotes weddellii
ATAATAGAATTCAAAAATGTTTTGATTGACCCTCCACCTGTGCCCACACCCTGAACCTGATGGTGTTACTCACCAACAAGTATACCATGTACTTTCTTTCTTCACTGCTTTACACATGTGGTTTGCTTTGCCTGAAATGTCCTCCAACCTTATTTTTTTCAAAGATCATGAAAATAACCCTTCTACTGAGAAGCCTTCTCTGATCACTATGGACAAATATAATTCCTATTCCCACCACAAACCCATGCTAGGACGTTGAGGTCTCCATTTAAGAGCATTTAGTTGAAAGTACCATAACTGTTCAATGACACAACCCGATTCATAGTCTTTGATATGTCATAGACTCAATAAATGTTGTTGATCTTAGCCACTCAGCTCAAAACCCTTTTAATAATCAATGTAAAGTATTGCAGTGTTTCCCAGTACATTTGCTTCCATGTCATTTGGTCATCAGAACTTGTAACAACTTCAAGAACAGGAACAACTTCTGGTTGACTGATTTCAAGAGATTTTAAATACACTGAGATAGAAAGTCATGTCTGTCTTGTCCATACACCCTGGAAGCTATGGTAGCAACAGTCAGGAGGATCTGAGGTTTGATTGACTTATGCAGTGATTGTTCTCATTTATCAACCACTGGG
>NW_028023901.1:0-641 GCF_054177405.1 Leptonychotes weddellii
GTGGTCTGAGCAGAGAGAGGAGTGCAAAAAAACTAAGTATCTGTGCATCACTGCGGCTCTGTTTTTCTCCCTATTGCAAGTTACTGTTGCCTGGAAAGACGCTCGAGGGAGCAGGGTGAGAGAGTCAGCTGTCAAAATAGATTTCTTTTTGTATTGTTAGCAGAGACAAATTCAGTTGGGACGTATAGAAAGTTATTGCCACAAAAGGAGAAGAGAGCATATGCCAAGAACACAGAAAAATACATATTTCTGAAATAGATGTTTTGCAAAACCAAAATTACACTATAGTTTCTCTATGTCCTCAATAAAAAAATTATGATAAAAGAACAGGTCATTGTAGAGACAATAAAAGCAAAATTGAGAATAGTTGGAATGGAAAATGTTAGCAAAGATTTTCTAAAAAGCAAGAAGACAAACAAGATATTCTAAATAACAGGTTTTTATATAAAAGAAATTGAATTAGTGACTTAACACATTTGTGAACCAATCACAGAGAGGAAAGAAAGTAAGTGGGGTAGGATAGGGTATAAGATACTGAATATATGATGGAGCCTTTACAATACATAAGGAAAAATGGAACGACTGTAGGAAGAGATGTAATCAAATATATAGAGAAAAAAGGTTCGTGGATGAGTAAAACA
>NW_028023902.1:0-641 GCF_054177405.1 Leptonychotes weddellii
GAACTAGAATTTCCTCATCCATACTTCATGGCTGTCAGACAAATTCTTTCATCAGATTGAAATCAGCCAATGTAACATAATTTTTACACTTTCTTTTTTTGAAATAACAAGAAGAAAATGAAGAGATGGAAGGAACAAGAGTTTAATGACTTCTAAGACTATTTGGAATAAACTAGTATGTACAATCTAATGGGTTTTTAAGATCTTATTTAGTGAACCAAAAAGCTGCTTGGTTACTTATAGTGGAGGTTCATATTTTAAAAGCCGAACTCAAATATAACATACATCATCAATGAAAAGGATTCTGTCATTAATTTTTAATTATATGATATCCTGCTATATTGGATACTGTGCTACCTATAACATTAATCCTATTTTATTTTTTATTTTTTTAAGTACTTACAAACCATTTATTTAGTAATCTACTCCAGAATATTTTATCATTTGGTGTCACACTCATTCACCTATAGTTTTAGAGCTCACTTGCCACATTTTATAAATTAGGAAGTATTTTTGACTCTAGATTTGTGGCTCTTTTATCTTTCTCAGCCATTTTTTTAAATTTAATTTTATTATGTTATATTAATCACCATACGTTACATCATTAGTTTTTGATGCAGTGTTCCATGATTCATTGTTTG
>NW_028023903.1:0-641 GCF_054177405.1 Leptonychotes weddellii
ATAGCTTGTTGCTATTATTACACATGACGGCTTTTCTGAAATAATGGGCATTTGTCCTTTGCCTTCGTCTTTAAATCTTGGTTATTTGTCCACATTTACAAAATTTGCTTTAAGGAGTATATGTTACTTTAATCATGAAAAAATGGATAATTCAGCAAAAGTAAAGCATGTATATTGCCTTAAAGGCATGTAAAGGATTTCACTGGACCCTTGGAGACTGCACCCTGAGCCAGAGTGTCTGGACCACTCCCGGGATGCAGGTGGACACCTCGCAGAAGGGGCCGGCTCAACATGGTGCATGGTGCTCCCCCCTGCCCCCTGAGGCAGAATTTTCCCAGCGATGCAGTCACCACTGCTGACCCAGATTTCAAGGCTCCCCTTTTGGATGCAGTAAGAGAAGGGGTGTCGGAGACTCATTTCCTCCCCTGACATTTTTATTCCAGACCCGCAGGCTTTTCTGATGCTCTGCTTCCTGTGCCAACCAGCATTTCCAAGTGAGAATGTTGCTCTCAGATGAGCTGTGGGCTCCAAACAACTGAACCAAATATTTTATTGATAAGTTACCAGGGGGGCAGGGTGCCCTGCAGAATAGCGCCCTGTGCCGATTTGAATTATTAATTGCATATCAGCCACACACCTCC
>NW_028023904.1:0-5446 GCF_054177405.1 Leptonychotes weddellii
ATAGAGTTGAGGGTCCATATCTGGGCTCTCTATTCTGTTCCATTGGTCTATATGTCTGTTTTTGTGCCAGTACCATGCTGTCTTGGTGATCACAGCTTTGTAATATAGCTTGAAATCGGGCAACATGATGCCCCCAGCTTTGTTTTTCTTTTTCAACATCTCCTTGGCGATTTGGGGTCTTTTCTGATTCCATACAAATTTTAGGATTGTTTGTTCCAGCACTTTGAAAAATGTCATTGGAATTTTGATCGGGATGGCATTGAAGGTATAGATTGCTCTGGGCAGCATAGACATTTTAACAGTGTTTATTCTTTCAATCCATGAGCATGGAATGTTTTTCCATCTTTTTGTGTCTTCTTCGATTTCTTTCATGAGTGTTCTGTAGTTCCTAGAGTATAGATCCTTTGCCTCTTTGGGTAGGTTTATTCCGAGAGGTATCTTATGGTTTTTGGTGCTATTGTAAATGGAATCAATTCTCTAATTTCTCTTCCTACAGTTACGTTGTTAGTGTATAAGAAAGCAACTGATTTCTGCACATTGATTTTGTATTGTGCCACATTACTGAATTGCTGTATGAGTTCTAGTAATTTGGGGGTGGAGTCTTTTGGGTTTTCCACAGAAAGTATCATGTCATCTACCGAGAGAGAGTTTGACTCCTTCTTTGCCAATTTGAATACCTTTTATTTCTTTTTTTTGTCTGATTGCTGTTGCTAGGACTTCTAGTACTATGTTGAACAATAGTGGTGAGAGTGGGCATCCTCATCGTGTTCCTGATCTTAAGGGAAAGGCTCTCAGTTTTTCCCCATTGAGGATGATATTCACTGTGGGTTTTTCATAGATGGATTTTATGAACGTGAGGAATGTTCCCTCTATCTGTATACTTTGAAGAATTTTAATCAGGAAAGGACGCTATATTTTGTCAAATGATTTTTCTGCATCAATTGAGAGGACCATATGGTTCTTCTCCCTCCTCTTATTTATGTGTTTTATCACAGTGATTGATTTGTGAATGTTGAACCACCCTTTCATCCCAGGGATAAATCTCACTTGGTTGTGGTGGATGATCCTTTTAATGTATTGTTGGATCCTATTAGCTAGGATTTTGTTGAGAATTTTGGAATCCATATTCATCAGGGATATTGGTCTGAAATTCTCCTTTTTGATGGGGTCTTTGCCTGGTTGGGGATTAAGGTTATGCTGGCCTCATAGAATGAGTCTGGAAGCTTTCCTTCTGTTTCTCTTTTTTGAAACAGCTTCAGGAGGATAGGTATTATTTCTTCTTTGAATGTTTGGTAGAATTCCCCAGGGAATCCATCAGGCCCTGGACTCTTGTGTTTTAGGAGGTTTTTGATCACTGCTTCAATCTCATTACTGGTTATTGGCCTATTCAGGTTGTCTATTTCTTACTGTTTCAGTCTTGGCAGCTTATGGATTTCCAGGAAGGCATCCATGTCTTCTGGGTTGCTTAATTTATAGGCATATAGTTGTTGATAATAATTTCTAATTGTTTCTATTTCCTTGGTGTTAGTCGTGATCTCTCCCCTTTCATAATTTTATTAATTTGGGTCCTTTCTCTTTTCTTTTGGATAAGTCTGGCCATTGGTTTATCAATATTATTAATTCTTTCAAAGAACCAACTTCTAGTTTCGTTGATCTGATCTACTGTGTTTCTGGTTTCTAATTCATCGATCTCTGCTCTAATCTTAATTATTTCTCTTGTAATCCATGGCTTAGGCATCGTTTGTTGCTTTTTCTCTAGTTCTTTAAGGTGTAGAGTTAGTTGGTGAATTTGGGATTTTTCTATTTTTTTGAGTGAGGCTTAGATGGCTATGTATTTCCCCCTTAGGACTGCCTTTGCAGTATCCCATAGGTTTTGGACCGATGTGTTTTCGTTCTCATTGGTTTCCATGAATTGCTTAAATTCTTCTTTGATTTCTTGGTTGACCTAAACATTCTTGAGCAGAGTGGTCTTTAGCTTCCAGGTTTTAAAATTTCTTCCAAATTTTGTCTTTGGATTAAGTTCCAGTTTTAAAGCATTATGGTCTGAGAATATGCAGAAATAATCTCAATCTTTTGGTATGAGATTGAGACCTGATTCGTGACCCAGTATGTGGTCTATTCTGGAGAAATTTCCATGTGCGCTCAAGAAGAATGAGGATTCTGTTGTTTTAGGGTGGAATGTTCTGTATATATCTATGAGGTCCATCTGGTCCAGTGTGTCATTCAAAGCTCTTGTTTCTTTGTTGATTTTCTGCTTAGATGATCTTTCTATTGCTGAGAGTGGAGTATTGAGGTCTTCTACAATTAACATATTGTTATCAATATGACTCTTTATTTTGGTTAACAGTTGGCTTGTGTAGATGGCTGCTCCCATGTTGATGGGCATAGATATTTACAATTGTTAGATCTGCTTGTTGGATAGACCCTTTAAGAATGATCTAGTGTCCTTCTGTGTCTCTAACTACAGTCTTTAGTTTAAAATCTAATTTGTCTGATAGAAGAATTGCTACCCCAGCTTTCTTTTGAGGTCTCCATCCCTCACTTTCAGTCTGGATGTACCTTTAGGTTCAAAATGAGTCTCTTGTAGACAGCCTATGGATGGGTCCTGTCTTTTTATCCAATCTGCAACCCTGTGCTGTTTTATGGGAGCATTTAGGCCATTCATGTTGTGAGTGATTTTTGAAAGATATGAATTAATTGTCATCATTGCTATAGATTGTCTCTGTAAATTTCTGTTGTATATCACTCTTGGGGTCTTTCTCATTTTATAGAACCCCCCTTAATATTTCTTCCAGGGCTGGCTTAGTGGTCACATATTCTTTCCGTTTCTGCCGGTCATGGAAGCTCTGCATCTCTCCATCCATTCTAAATGACATCCTTGCTGGATAAAGTATTCTTGGCTGCCTGTTCTTCTCATTTAGTACCCTGAATATGTCTTGCCAGGCCTTTCTGGCTTGCCAGGTCTCTGTGGATAGGTCTTATGTTCCTCCCTCTGTAATAAGGAATCTCCTCCCCCTAACTGCCCTTAAGATGGTTTCCTTGGTTCTAAGATTTGCAAGTTTTACTATTACATGCCAGGGCATTGGCCTGTTTTCATTGATCTTGGGAGGGGTCCTCTCTGCCTCTAGGACTCGAATGTTTGTTTCATTCCCCAGATTAGGGAAGTTCTCAGCTATGATTTGCTCAAATATATCTCCTAGTCCTGCCTCTCCACCTCCTCAGGCATCCCAGTAATTCTGACATTGGAACGTTTCATGGTGTCACTTATTTCTCTGATTCTATTTTCATGGATTTTGAGTTTTTTTCCCTGGCCGCCTTTTTCCTTCTTGTCTATTAATTGGCCTTCTAGATCACTAATTCATTCTTCTGCCTTGCTTACCCTAGCTGTTAGATTTTCTAGAGTAGATTGGATCTCATTGATAGCATTTTTAAGTTCTGCCAGTTCACCTTTCATTTCTGCCCTTAGAGACTCTATGTTGCCTTTAATCGATTTCTCCATTCTAGCTATTGTCTTCACAATTGCTACCCTGAATTCCATCTCTGACATCTTGGTTATATCTGTATCCACTTGTAAGTCTGTGGCAGAAGTCACAGTCTCTGAGTCTTTCCTATTTTGGGGGTTCCTCCTCCTAGTCATTTGATTGGGGGGTGGTTGAGGGAATGTATAGAGTCCAAATTATTGACCACAACCAAAGCAAGATGGACCTGTTTTCTAGGGCCAGCTAGGGTAGCTGGCCTCTTGTTTTCCCAGCCTGTCTTCTGGGGTGAGGAGCCTGCCACACCATTACTCAGGCAACCCTGTTCGGACAGAGTTGCCCTGCCCCCTGTGGTGGTGGATGGGCTCAGTGGAAACCCGTTTGGGGGGGCTTTTTTCTCTGGCAGCTTTACCTGGTGGCTTTCCTTGTCTCTTCCAAGAGTCAGAGCAGAAGAGATCTTTTCCAACCCTCTGCCTCAGAGCAGAGAGATTGCAGTCTGTTCTTCAGTGAGCTTTCCAGGCCACACTTCTCAATTTCTGTCTGTGCTGCTATAAACTGTAGTGTCCTGGGTTGTGCGCCCCTCAGCAGCACTTCTAGTCCTTACCTCCGGGTCAGGGCATGTCTCTGCCCTTTGTGCTTCTGAAACCACCAGCCACCCCCCGTTCATAGGCACGGCCCTGTCGCTGTGGGTTTCCATCTGGGGGGGCTGCCCTAAAGTCCTTTCACTGCTACTGGTCTGGGAGTCTGTGCCCTGTCCCTAGCGCAGGAGGCTATCGCTCACTGGTGGTGTAGCATTCCAGGCTTCCTCCCACTGCCCTTTATCCTCTGATATCTGCCCGTGGAATCACAGCTCCCCGCTTCATATCCTGAAACCAACTGCCTGCGATATTCTGTTTGTAAAGATCCAGATCTGTCTTCTTACATCTCAGGCTGATTTTGTAGGTTTTCAGAATGGTCTGGTAGATATCCAGCTCAGTTCCAGCAACCAGTTGGAATAGGGCCCCCTACTCCTGCATCATCTTTTCCTCCTCCCTACATTTTACCATTTTAACCATGTTTACAATTCAGTGGCATTAAGTCCATTCCCATTTTTGTGCTGCCATCACTATCATCCATCTTCAGAACTCTTTCATCTTCTCAATCAGAAAATTGGTAGCTCTTCAACTTCCATTCCGCCCTCCCTGCAGCCCCTTGTAATCACTATTCTACTTTCCATTGGTATGAATTTGCTTTTCTCTGGGTACCTTATATAAGTGAATAATACAATATTTATCCTTTTGTACCTGGCTTATTTCACTTAACATGACATCCTTAAAGTTCATCTATGTTGTAGCATGTCAGAATCTCCTTCCTTTTTTTAAGATTGAATAATATTCCATTGTGTGTATATAATACTTTTGTTTACTTGGGTTGTTCCCACCTTTTGGCTATTGTGAATAATGCTGCTATGAACATTGGTGTACAAACAGCTGTTCGGGTCCTTACTTTAGTTTTTTGGCGGGTATATACCCAGAAGGAGAATATATCATATGGTAATTCTATGTTTAACTTTTTTTGAGGAAGCACCATACTGTTTTCCACAGTGCCTGCATCATTTTACATTACCATGAGCAATGCAGGGTGGTTTGCCACATCTTTGCCAATATTTGCTATTTTCCATTTTATTTTAAATTAATTTTTTAAATAATAGCCATCCTAATGTGTATAAAGTGGTGTCTCATGGCTTTGATTTGAATTTTCCTAATGATTACATTTGTTGAGCATTGTTTCTGTGGCTATTGGTATATTTCTTTTGGAGAGATGTCTATTCAGGTCCTTTGCCCATTTTTGGATCAGGTTGTTTATGTTTCTTTTGAGTTGCTGCCTGTTTTTGTTTTTTAATTTTTTATTGTTATGTTAATCACCATACATTACATCATCAGTTTTTGATGTAGTGTTCCATGATTCATTGTTTGTACATAACACCCAGT
>NW_028023905.1:0-10840 GCF_054177405.1 Leptonychotes weddellii
AAAAAAAAAAAAGAAAATACACAGGGTGACATATTTAGGTATGTCAATGAAAAGTGAGGCATGAGAATATCCACATTTAGCAGAAATTGCTCTGAGCCAACCGGCTACTTCAGTACCCGTAGAGAAAATATTTTGTCAATGAAGAGTATTAAGGTATAAAGAGAAGGGTCAAATGAATTTTTCATCACTTTCTAGTGTATTACCCCCAAAATTCAACTTTGAAAAACATGGACACTGTTTTAAATATACAAAAGTTGAAAACACATTAAAAATACATTCTTCGGAAAAATACTAGTAACATATGTTTGACACGGATATGGCTAAGAAAGCTCATGGATACATACCAGTATTACTAAGCTGCAGCGTTATTTTAAAATTAAGACAATCAATATAAAGAAACTTTAAAAACTGTGCTTTAATGATCACAAAGGTATGCTATTTTTAGAGTATATTTTATTTTTGAAAATGATTTTTGCACAGAATTATTATATAGGCCTATCAATATGATAAAACCAATTGATTTGTGTATGTGTATACATGTCTATACATATATATTATATGTGTACGTACATCTTCATACATATACACACAGACACATACCCATCTTTGTTTTTTTTAAATCACGTATATATGGTTATTTGTCATGCTCCCCTGCCATTTACTCTCAAATGCGTCTTAGTTTCACCGATAAATTACATGGTCATCTTATCTGTAATTTTCTAGCAACCACGAGAATGAAAATATTCTTAACGATTGCTTCCATAGACAAGTACTCTCTATTCCACCTGAAAATGTCAAATTACACTTCTGTTTAGATGGGGGCTCCGGACCAGATGGCGGAGCAGGGCCGCGGGTGGGGCCCTGACTTCCTGGACAAAGATCAATAGCATCGCCTGTCTCCAGGGCACTAAACTGGACCTGGCGCTCTGTGAGAGGCATCCCCCGGGCCCAGAACGCAGCAGGCCCGGCCCTGCGGGGCAGAACGCCTGGAGAATGCTTTCCCTGGGCATCGGACCTTGCTTCTGCCCAGCCGTGGAGGAGGCCCTCGGGAAGGTGTTATTAACACAGCTACTTCCACCCACACACCCATGAGCGCCAGGGTGATGGAAAACCTCCATGTGACAGGCGAAGGGCCACTCTCTGCAGACCCAGGGGAGTCTTGGGTCTATGGGCTGGTGGTATTTTTGTTATTGGTGCTTTTTTTTCCTTCCTCTGGTGGGTGGAGGGCTAAGATGAAGTTGCAGGCGGAGGAAGTTTGCCCTTGCTCTGTGCAGCGTGCTCGTCCCACTTTTTCTGCTGCTAAGTTCTTGTATCTTTTTGTCTCGTTGGAAGAGGTCATTTTGTTTAATTAATAGCCGGTAGTTTTTTTGGAGCACCTTTAGGGTAACAGAAAAATCAAAGGAAAGCAGGGGGCTCCCATATATCCCCACAACACAGTCGTCCTCTTATGAACATCTTGCATCAGTGGGGTGCACTCATTAGGACGGATGAGCCCACGTTGATACATTTTGTTAACTAAAGTCTGTAGGGCTCGCTCGGTGTTATGCATTCTGTGGGTCTGATGTGTGTATAACGATACAAATCCACCGTTATGGCACCATGCAGAATACTTTCGCGGCTCTAAAAATCCTTTGGGCTCCGCCTAGCCACCGCTCCCTCCTTCTAAACCCCAGGCAACCGCTGCTCCTTCCGTCTCCATAGATCTGCCTTTCCCAGAATGCCACAGAGGTGGAATCCTACCGTGTGTGTGTAGCCTCTTCAAACTGGCCGCCTTCACGTACCATTGTGCACTTATGTTTCCTCCATGTCTTTCTGTGGCTTGACAGCTCATTTATCTTTATTGCTAAAGCTCCTGTATCTCTTGCCTATATAGAGAAGCGGTGTGATCCGCCTGATACCGTTACCTTTCCTCAACTGCACGGGTACACACAGAACTTCCCGTGCTGCCCCCAAGCCCAGGACACCGGCGTCCCTGCCATCGTTTGGGGACGTGAGCGGAGATGTCACGTGCCACAGTCACATAGCTGTTATCCTGATTCCAGGACCCAGGCCAGGTGCTATGGATGTTCCAAGAGCCTCAGCATCTGCAGCACCAGGATCCTTGTTAGAAAGTCAGAATCCCAGCCCCTTCCCTGGCCACCGCATCCCAGTCTGACCCTGAACAAGACCTGGTGCGCTTCTGGCAACCTCAGGTCCACCTTGTGGTGGGAGCACCAGCCCCTCCCATTCGCAGACGCGCGAACTCGAGAGCTGGTGTGGACCTGGGGCACATCTGCCTCCATGCACGTTTCCTCCCATACTCAGCATTAGCACGGTGTTTGGCAAGATGACCAGGGGAGAGCTTACCTTGGGGTGGGAAGATCCATCTCCATTTTGGGAAGTACCAAGAAAGGGGACTATAGACCTCAAGCTCCGAGACCCGGTGACAGACCCGCAAGCATTGAAGCCCAGGCTCCGCCCGACCCAGCTCAGCAACAGGGAGATGAAATGGACTTAGACCAGCCTGAGTGGCTTGGAGCAGGAAAGCTCGAGAGAGGTGGGAAGGGGCGGGCAAGGGGGCTCCCTGGATGTGGGAGATGGGAACACCCCCGTGCACGAGTTTCACCCTTGGATGCCCGTCCAGAGCTCCCTGCCTGTGGGTGGGGGATGGGAAGGGGCGGTCCACGCGGCCGGGACACGGCACAGAGGTGGGAAGTCACAGCCTCAGTGGGAAAGTGTACACAGCCTGGGGGGGTCACCTGGAGCCTTGGGAGCAGGAACGGGCCCCTGTCTTTAAACCGAGTCTCCACAAATGAGAAGGAAACTTCCAATCCATGAAGCAGAGAATAGTGGCACCTTCATTTCTGATGAGAGTATCTATTCTGTGAGACTCTCGGGCCCTGGCGGAGGGCAGGCAGTCTGTGAAGAGGTAGGGCACCCCACCTGTGTCAAGCACTCGCTGAGAGCAAGCCCTTTGCCAGACGCCTGACTCGCTGGACTCCTAAACCCCATAACTACCAGTGAGGTGGGATTGTCATCCCCTTGTTGGGTGGGAAAAGTGCAGTCCAGATCCACCCAGAGCTGCAAGTGGGGGTGTGTTTGAACTGCCAAACGTACCACTGGTGAGTTTTAGGGCTGATTTCAGGCTCCATGTCAGTCTGCACTTTTCCACGTGGCCCCATATGGGTCCCCTGTGGATATCCAACAGGTGAGCAGGACTCAATTAGCATGGAATTTAAAAAGCATGAAGTTTAAATTTTCAGTAAAGGAAACAGGGATAAAAGGTGCTCTAACATTAACTCAGTCAGTTCTGCTTAAGAGACCCACTAGCACCTGTCATGCCCCGGTCTGTCTGTGAGGGGTTAGGGCTATCCCATCAAACAAGCTACTTTTATGGCAAAACATACTTATCAAATAGGTATTGAGTATCTCTGATGTGCCCGGGTCTCCAGACGGAGAAGTGAACTCGGCCAGGACAGGTCGACGTTTTATTCCGGAGCTGAGCAGTCTGCTCGGGATAGCTCTTTATTAGTGCCCCTGCGTTAGCCCAGCGATTCGTCCTCCTTGTCTAGGGAGAGGGGACGAGAACGCGTCCTCATCCCACCTCAGGGACATGCCGTAAAGAGCCGGAATCGTCTTGGGTAGGAAAGCCCTCTAAGATTTATGGAGAGCTAAACGAATGCAAGCCTTGGTTATTTCGTCGGAGATATTCTCCTGTCTGCAGCTCACAGCTGAATAATACCCATAGGATTCTTTTCACCTCCGTGAGTCTTACAGGGGTCACTTGCAAAATTGCAAATACAGGCCTGTGGATGTCAATCGGTCGGCAGACACAGCTCGTGAGGTGGATGGATCGTTTCGCGGGACGTGGTTGGGCTCCCCTCCCGTGGTGAGGGGAGCTTTGGGGAAGGGAATGAGCCCAGGGTGGGCAATCTGCTGAGGCCTTAAATTCTCAGACCCGTCTCCACAGAACCCGGAGACACATCTGTAAAGAGATGGAAGTGCCAAGAAAGCCCGGGTCCTGCCCTCGGACAGACGGAAGCCTGTCTCGGTGTACGGCCATCAGGGGGCGCCCGGGCCCCAGACAGAAGGGGCTCAGGCCGCCCTCGGGCCACGGACACAAGTCAGCATCCATGCTGGCCGTGCAGCGTCCCAGGCCCGTCACCGTCCAGCCAGTCCCGTTACCACCGGCTGCGTGGCTCACGGCCCACATCCCGGGGGCTTCAGCAGCACCGCGCCTTTGCTGGGGGCTCAGCCGGGACTGCTAGCTCCCCTGGGGGTTGCACACGGCCCATTCCTGGGACGACGCTGAGCTGGCGGACCCGCTGAGGCCTGGGCCCCGCCTGGACCACGGCGGCTCTTCTCCGCCCCGTGTGGTACATCTGTGAGGCCATGGGCAGGAAGGTCGGTGTCGGGACAGGCCTGGGCTCCAGGCCCCGAGGCAGAGCCTGGCCGTCGCCCCCTATGGGAACCCCGTGAAGCTGCGTCTCTGCCCACCACCCGCCGCTCTCCTGGGATGTTGCATTCCTCCTAACGCTTCCAAGACAGACCGACGGCTGAGGTGGCCCAGACGCACTGCGGACGCCCACCCACTGGGGCTCGGTCTCCTCCACCCCTGCCTTTTGCGGGAGAAGCAGAAGCAGCTCCGTGGTGGGTTTCATCCCCTTGCCTCCGATCGACAAAATCTTCTATGACTTCCCGCTGTTGTCATGTCCACATTCCCCGGAGGACTCGTGTCTGGGCCGGACGGGGCCTCACGCAGGACGTTCCCAGGGAGAAGCTGGCAGTGGAAGGACAGTGGGAGGCGGTGGGCCCAGGCAGCCCCGTTGTCACCCTGCGGGCGAGGAGAGCAGGGGCTCCGTGCACACGGGAGGCAGACGGCCCAGCCGACGCCGATGCTCAGCTGTGACTGGTGGAAGGTCGAACCCAGGCCGCCCCACAGGGTTCAGGCACTACTTTGGCTTCTAAATGCTTCTTTCTCAGAATGACCTCCTTCCCCATGAAAATAAGAGACAAATAAACAAATACATAAAATGCATCAACACCCCTAGCTTTTCAGTGGCACCAGCGAAGACTCTGAGGTCGGGACCCCCGAAACTCCTGTGCCTTTCCGCACAGTGACCTCGAGTCCTGGGCTGGGGAGCAGACGCCTCGCTGGCCCCCAGATGGAGCCCGAGTTTAGTGGGGCTGGCTGTGTGTTGTTTTTTTTCCCTAATATAGAATAAAGAAAGCCAGGGTAGTGGGGTGATGCTGGTTCCAGGAGTATTTTCCAGAGACGTTAGTAATTACGGTTTCAGTGAAGTGACAGTGAAATGCTGTTTTCCCTTTACTGTAATTAATGTTGATGGTGGTGACAATCCCCAGTCCTGTGTTTATGTGACACAGAGCAGAGAAGAACTCCCAGAACTTCGCAAACAGTGTGTTCCTCCTTGCAGCTCCCAGAGCAGCAGGTGGGAGAAGGCGCCAGGCGTTCATGCCAGAGCTTGGCGGGAAGATGGGGCTGGATGGGGGGACGGGGACTGGTTCTCGTTTCCTGGCGCCACTCCCGTGTACCCACAAGGCCGTGGGCGAGGAGATATTGGTCCTCTCTGAACCTCAGTTTCATCTTCCAGGAAATGAGAAGATGATAAAGCAGACCAGACAGACCCCTCCCATCCAAACCGACCCAAAGTCTCAGGCTGAGGGGGTCTCAGATGAAAGAATTTGATAAACACACCATTGCCACGACTGTTCCCTGATCTGTAAAATGAGTCTCATAATGACCTTTACGGGTGTCCTGAGATTCAAAGAGAGAAAATCTTCCAAGTGCCTAGCTCAGCGCCAAGCACATAGTAGACTCGAAATTGAAGACACTTGTTATTAACTCTGTGTTCACGCCTAGGCCCTGGCACCGTCCAGCCGGGCCGACTGTGGGTCCAGAGGGTGAGTCCCGTCCAGCACTCAGCAAGAGCGTTTGGGCCGCTGAGCAGGAGACCTGAGCCCTGGGCTTACCTGCCGTGACCCCCAGGGCTGGCTCCCTCTCTCAGGCCTCAGTTTCTCTGCCTGTCACACGTGGGCAGGAGGAAGGTGGGAGGGGGAGGCCTGACCCCGGGGTGACAGTGTTCTCCGTGGCTGCTTTTCAGGAGTGCAAGGATCCACAACCTGGCGGGGACGTGGTGCTGCTTCGAGCTAAGGATCCGGAACATTCCCCGTCTGTAACTCCCCTTTCTGCATGATATAGCTGCACCCATTCTCACGATAAGCAGACGTGGAAAACAGTCCGTGAAACTCATGATTTGGGGCCTTGGGTGTGGATTCAGAGCCCGTGAGCCCAGGGGCTGACCCACCCCACCCGAGCCCCTCTGCACTGCCCTTCAGGGCTGGAGCCCGGACCCCCGCCTTCCCGGCGGTCGGCTGTTCCCTGGAAGCCTCCTTGCCAAAGTAGCAACAGCCGCCCGCCCACTGGGGCTCCCACAGAGCGGCGTGGCCCTTAGCCGCCCCATGGCCAGTGCCAAGACCTTACTTTGGAGTGTGTAAGAGTGACGTTCTCCGCCACCGGACACTCCTTGCACGGCGGATTGTGTGACTTGAAAATCGATGTTCGCAGCCCCCGTGGTTTTGCAAAACGGTGAGTCACCACTGAGTGTGGTATGCAGCTCGGAGATGACGTTATTATGGAAGACGCTGGTCTGTGCATGCGCACTGCTATGCTCCTCGTGATCCCCCTGGATGGGAAACCGAGGCAAGATTTACTATTATTATATTACTGTTAATAATGGCTCCCATCCTTCAAGTCACGAAACTGAGGCTCAGAGCTGCCTGCTGGGGGTGGGCTGGGGTGTGGGGGTCATCCCTCTCCCTGCAGTGGGGTTCGGTCTTGCTCCTTCTAGTGACTTGAGTGTGCCCCCCGCCCCCAAATATACATCTGAGTCCTACCTCCCAGTGCTGGGGACTGTGACCTTATTTGCAAATAGGGTGTAATTAGTTTGCAGGCGTAATTAGTTCAGGACCTAGAGATGAGATCCTCCTGGATCAGGCTGGACCCCAAGTCCAGTGATGAGTGACTTTCCAGAGAGAGAGAGGAGAGAGGGCACAGGCAGAGACTGCAGAGATGCGTCTACACCCCGGGAACGCCAATGGTTGGCGGGAGCCCCAGGAGCTGGGAGAGGCCTCAGAGCCCCCAGAAGGAACCGAGCCTGCCAACCGCCTGCTCTCAGACATCTGGCCTCCGTGAGAGGGTACACTTCCGTGGTTTAAGTCCCGCGCCTGTGTGAATTTGTTACGGTGGCCCCAGGACACTGACATGCCCTAAGCCACAGTGGAGCCTCCTCCCAGCACTCCCTACTCTCTGTTGGGTTCACCTGTCTCTGGGACGCTTTGGGGGAGGGTCTGCCTGCTCGCAGTGGGGGCTGCCCCTCGGCACCACGGGGACACTGAGCTAAGTGCAGGCCACAGGTCCTGCCCGGGATCCTGACCAGTGCTTGCCCTTGGCCGGCTCCTAGGACCCCTCCCCTTTGCCAACCCTGGGCCTTCCTGGTGGGACCTGATGACAGTGGCGGGGTGAACTGGGCCCCACCTGGAGTCTCGTTTAAGCCTCAGGGGCTTGACCCTGGGGCGGTCCAGCAGTAGGTGACGTCCTCAGGCTGTCCTCGCTGTGCATGAAGACACTGATGCGTGCAGACATGAAGTCTCTTCTGCAAGGCCGTGCTCTGGGAAGGAGCAGAGCAAGGTTCAGCCCCGGGCGGGCGCCCGCTGAGCCCCAAGAGTCAGCCAGGCTTGCGTGGTGGGCAGGTCCCGCCCAGTGGCCCGGGAGCTCTGCACACATGCTCACAAACCACGCTGGAGGCCACGAGCCCATGCAAGCTCCCGCAGGGAGCAGTGAAGGTTCCTGACCCCTCACCCAGGAGTGAGGTCCCCTTGCAGCGTCCTGGCCAATTAGGAGAATGCTTCCCTCTCCTGTGAACACCTGTCAGGTGCTTGTGCTGAAAATGCACGCTCTTTGATGCCTCTCACTCTTGTGACTTGGGACGTGTTCGGGAAAAGATGACAAGAGGTAAAAGAAAAAACGTATGCATTTTAGAAAATGTGATATTTAAAAGGCAGTTTGTCCTCAGTCTGAAAATTTGACATTTGAAAGCCACCTTCGATTTTTCTGAAAGAAAAAAAAAAAAGGGTCTATTTCTGCCTACAGAGAAAATGTATAAAACTGTGAGTTTTGCCTAGAAAAAGTAACATTTCCATTTTCTGTCTTTGAGACATTGAGTTGCAACAGGGGAGGTAAGATCCTGTCCCGCAGGAGGCCTGGATGTCGGGAAGGAGACACCGTGGGGATGTCCCTCTGTGCCCTGAGTCCTTCCTGGACTGCTCCTGGAGGCTGGGACCCCAGATGCTAGGAGGAGGGGACACTTAAAGACTGTGCAGCAGGTTCTGAAGTTTGGACCTAAAAACAGCCTTTATGCTCTGGGGCCCCGGAGGTGCAGTCAGATGTGGTGGGCTGTGGGGCTGCCCTGGGTCTCACCTCCGCTTCACGGGACGCGGCAAATGCAGTTCAGAGTGTGGCCCCCAAGGTCAGCCATGCTCTACCACGCAGCCCCAGTGAGACCCTGGGGGACGCAGCCCACATCTCTGACCCCAGTGTCCTTATCTCATATAGCCCCATCGTGAAACCTCCCAAGCGGGGTAATCTGCCCAGGCCCCAGCACGAGCGCAGAGGCTCCCAGGTCCTTCGGGACCCCACGCGGGTGCAGAGCATGATCCCACACACCTCTTGTAAAGATGGGCACAGGAGTCCCCCTTAAGGGTTCT
This sequence comes from Leptonychotes weddellii, assembly GCF_054177405.1. Taxonomy (NCBI): domain Eukaryota; kingdom Metazoa; phylum Chordata; class Mammalia; order Carnivora; family Phocidae; genus Leptonychotes; species Leptonychotes weddellii. The sequence continues at coordinate 8,764 of NW_028023905.1, forward strand.
GGCCAAATCGGCTTGAACACTGAGTGTCATCGGGCAGTCATATGGACAAGATTCAGCAAACTCTTGAGTGCGCGGCTCTCCACAGTCGCCCGCCCGGGTTCATTCAAAGACCGTCGGCACCTGCTCGGGGACGCCCATTGTGTCTCTGGAGGGTCTCCTGCTTCTGTCCCCGACTTGCTTTCCTGCCGCCCCCTCTGAGTCTGGGCCTCGTGTTACTTAGACCCCTGCAGCCGGCTCCCACCTGGGCTCCTCCTTCTTCTCCTTCCCTGGCTTCTAGAGAGATCTCTCTGAAGCCCAGGTCTGATGAAGCCACTCCCCATCTCCAGCAGTTGCTGGGTCCCCGGCCGGGTGTGAAGGCCCCGCACGTAGGCTCCCGCCCCTGCGGCTCAGCCCAGAGGGCCGTTCGGTTCACCAGCGGCACCCCGACCGGTCCACACGTCCAGACGGGCCTGGCGCTTTCCAGAGTCTGGCTTCTACTCGCAGCGTGGCCTCCACTTTGAATGTCATCCTGCTTCGTGATACCCACTGTCTGCTTGGCCACTGCCGCTCACAGCCGCCGACCGGGCGGCTCACCCAGCAGACCTGTGATCCCCGCTGTTCCGGAGGCCGGAAGCCGAACACCAGGCACATGCGTGGTCCTGTTCTGATTTGCAGACGGACGCCTTCCCTCTGTCCTCACATGCCCATCACCTCTTCACCACCCGGTGGCCTCCCAGAGGCCCGTCTCCTACTGGGGAGTGCCTGGGACCCTGCGTTTCTCCCTACTTCTCCCCTGCAGAGTGTCCGCACCTCTGTGGGCATCTGCTGTGACTTCGCGTTCCCTCCCACGTCCCTCCATCCCTCAGTCTCTCTCCGTCTCTCTGGGTCTCAGTCTCTCTGTGCCTCCGCCCCATGTCACCTAACTCCCCTTCATGGAAGGGAACCAGAGAGGGTCCCAGGAGTGTGTGCCCCCAGCTGTTCCAGCCCCTGATGGGTCCGGGGGCCACTTGAGGGACACCCAGGGCCCAAACCTGCAAAAAACCAGAAACAAACCAATAAAACCACCCCACTGGGGGTTAGGGCTTCAACGTGAGATCTGGGCGACACAGCCTGTGTCTACCTTAAGGCTCAGCATAAACATCAACTCCTTCATAAAACACCCATGGGTCTGAAGCTCCGTCTTGCAATTTACGTTTGAACCTCATGGATCGTGTCCAGGAACGTGGGGGCGTCAGCCTGTGTGTGCTCACAACTCCCCCAAAAAGCCCACCTGCCTTCTCCGCAAACACGAGGACTTGGTGGACACTCGCTGGATGGGATCAAAGTCGTTGTCTTTCGGGCGCCTGGGTGGCTCAGTTGGTTAAGCGACTGCCTTCGGCTCAGGTCATGATCCTGGAGTCCCAGGATCGAGTCCCACATCGGGCTCCCTGCTCAGCAGGGAGTCTGCTTCTCCCTCTGACCCTCCCCCCTCTCATGCTCTCTCTCTATCTCATTCTCTCTCAAATAAATAAATAAAATCTTTAAAAAAAAAAAAAGTCGTTGTCTTTCTCCCCCGTGAGAGGCTGAGCACTCAGTGTGGGGACCGTGTCTGTTACTGCCTCTGTTTCTCCGAGAGGTGTCTGGGCCAGAGACAGGCTGCAAATAAAAACTCTTAGGGAAAAGCACCACCTTGGAGGTCCTGCTGGCTTTACGTACGGGGGCTCTGGGTCCTCCGCCAGGGCGGTGGGTACGTGATCCTCATTTTACAGCTGGGGACGTGAGCGTGTATGCTCAGCTACTTGGTCCCGCTCAAGCGGCCAATAAGCGCTACGGCCGAGGCAAACCAGGTCTGCCCGACCTCACGCGGTACGCTCTCTGCACCGCTCGCGGCGGCTCTTCGTGACCACATCAGGTCGCCAGGCACGGCCCTGGCTGCGCCGGATGCCCGCGAGCCTTCACCCCGAGAGGAGTAGGGCTGACATCAACTTGCTTCATGGCAGTCTGACCCGAGCTTAGCACAGAGTAGGTCCTTAATAAATATTTAAAAATGAGCGAGTAGGCAGTGGGGCGCCCAAGCTGGGGGAAGCAAGAGCCGGGTGTTTAGCAGCAAGCAGTGAGA
>NW_028023906.1:0-641 GCF_054177405.1 Leptonychotes weddellii
GCTGTGAATTGTCTAAGACTGATGAATCACAGACCTGTACCTCTGAAACAAATAATACATTATATGTTTTAAAAAAAAAAAGAAGAGAGTAGGAAGGGAAAAATGAACAGGGGGATATCAGAGAGTGAGACAAACCATGAGAGACTATGGACTCTAAGAAACAAATTGAGGATTCTAGAGGGGAGGGGGCTGGGAGGATGGGTTAGCCTGGTGATGGGTATTAAAGAGGGCATGTACTGAATGGAACAATGGGTGTTATACGCAAACAATGAATCATGGAACACTACATCAAAAACTAATGATGTATGGTGATTAACATAACATAATAAAATAAAATTGAAAAAAAGGGAAGGAAGAGCTTGATGGAATGTTCTTATTACCCTAGTCAAATTTGTCAATCAGAAAAATCTCTCCACTACCAGGGACAAAGTGAATCAAAGGAGTAGAAATAAGCCCACTAATTGGGCTTCCATCATAAGGAATGAATATCAAGAGTGGAGAAATATTCACCACTAACAGAATTTCTCAATAAGTCTTAGTGATTATTAAAGTAGGAGATTTAGAAGTTTACTGGAAAAATCCATGACCAAAATGTCTCAAGTTACACGATGCCCCCAGTCCTCTCTTGGGTGAACAGTATT
>NW_028023907.1:0-641 GCF_054177405.1 Leptonychotes weddellii
TCTCCCTCTCCCTGCCTCTCCCCCTGCTTGTACTCTCTCTCTGTCAAATAAATAAATAAATAAATAAATAAAATAAAATCTTAAAAAAAAAACGAAAGTCCCTGGTTTCCAAGAATATTTTAATGTCTACAGGTGATCAAAAGAATCCTGTTCATACATTTTGGGGTTACATTTGGAGTGAGACAGATGTGGTTTTTGCCGTAAACTTGCTGTGTGATCTTGGGAGGTTTACTTAATCTATGGGAGTCCTGGTTTTCTTATATGTAAAGAGGAACCTAAGAAGGTTAACTAGGTATTACTCTAACAGGCTGATGATTGAACTAAACCACTTGTACCTTGTCTGTAATGCTCTTTTAGTAGCTCTTAGTAGTCATTCATAAAGTATTGACACATTTATGTATTCATAAACTTCATCATCAGTATCATTAATAACATTATTCTTCTCAGAAACCACACTTGATTAGTTTAATAACTGAATGTTCCAGAGCACAGTGATAGGATGTCTGTGACTAAATATAGATTGTGGGGGATATAAGTGATTTCTGTGAAAAAAAAACCTATTGATAAGTCAGGTCCTGAAGGGCACTCAATACTTACATTTTTTTGCACTTCATTTTCTTCAAAATAGGTGAATCATTTTT
>NW_028023908.1:0-641 GCF_054177405.1 Leptonychotes weddellii
GCTTGCCTCTCTGATCTCAGGGCTGTTCCCCAACATCACGGAACAGGGGGGAGGTTTCAGAGCCCATCACCCACCGAGGAGGCCGTGTTTACACATCTTGTGTGCCCACCCCACACAGAAAGGGGTCGCCGGCCTTCACCCCTCACCCGCCCCGCGCCCTGCGTGGCACCCCGTGAGCCGAGCGGAGGGTGAACACGGGCATTTCCACCACAGTTGGCGGCAGGGCCCTTGTCCACCTGCGCCCCGAGGAACCCAGACAGGGAGCGGGGCCCCCACGTTCCGAGCTGGCCTGGACACCCCACTCCCCGGCCATCACGGGGACAGATGAGGCTTCACCCCTCTGCGGGCTTCTCGGGGAAGAAAGTTCCGTTTTGTCTCTCGGGAACCAGTACAGAATTCCCAACACGAGGGCTGCAGGAAGCGGAGGGTTAACTACACCTCACGGCCGCGGGGCGGCAGAGGACGGGCCGGGCCGCGGGAGACGGGCACGCACCCCTGCACGCTCCCCCTCCCCCTGCGAGGACAGGCCGGCGCTGCCCACGGTCACCACCACCCGTCAGCACAGCAGAGGTTGCTGGCCCTCGATCGAATCCAGCAGGCCCGGGCCCAGAACTATTTCTAGAATGTTCCCAGCAGTGCTC
>NW_028023909.1:0-641 GCF_054177405.1 Leptonychotes weddellii
TAGATGTGGCCGTGTGGCTAGAACTCCAGGTATCTTGCATCCATCCAGCAACAGGAGCCACCAGGAAGGAGGTAGTAAGTCCTAGGGAAGATTCCTAGTAAAAACATTGAAGTTCTATAGCCAGCTCTTAAAAACCACACAGCTTCCCAATGATCTTCAGTTAGGGCCAGTTTTCCAAAGGCCATACATAAGAGGTGAACAGAGCCAACTCTGGGGCTCTACACTGATACCAGGTAAAATGTTAAAAAACAAAACCAAGTTATAGGACTAGGACTTCAATTTTAAATAACCAACAACTTCCCAACACATATGTCCTAACAGTTTATATTATTAACAGACATAGTCATGTTCATAATTCAAATATACTCATTTGAGGCCAGGAATATAAAAGGTGAAAGCTTTTTTTAAAAATTAGGTAACAATGAAGCCTGAAATGGTTTCATTTGGAAAATCTGCTTGGTTTGTTTTATATGCATAATTAAAGAGTCAACCTTCAAAAAAAAAAAAAAGAATATATTAATTCTCACTAAAAGGTAACATCATTTTTACAGGGCTCCTGGGTGGCTCAGTCAGTTAAGCATCTGCCTTCAGCTTAGGTCATGATCCCAAGGTCCTGGGATCGAGTCCCACATTGGGCTCCC
>NW_028023910.1:0-641 GCF_054177405.1 Leptonychotes weddellii
TTATGGGTCTTGGCAGAGTTAATCAATTTATTCCATCATCGGTGCACCAGAATGGGACCTCTGCATTGTTTAGCCACCTGGTTGGAAGTTCCTCAGGATCAATTTGGTAGGCGTTTCAGCCATATTTACTGGACATGGCTGCTGTGGGAATGGACACCAAGGGAAAAGTTAATCAACATAAATTGACATAATTAAGAAATATACTTCTTTTAAAAAAAAACTTCTTACTACATAAAATTTCAAATGTAATAAAACAATAGAATAATATAACAAACTCCCATGTACCTCCAGCCACCTTTAACAATTGTCAAATCATAGCTATTCTTGTGTCATCCAGTCCCACTCGCTTTTCCCCTCCCTTGAGTTTTTGAAATCAAATCCTAGAAATTATATCAAAGGAAATACCTTTGTGAAGTAGTTATTTACAAAAAATAGGTATTGTAGGGGGGCCTGGGTGGCTCAGTCCCTTCGGCTCAGGTCATGATCCTAGGGTCCTGGGATCGAGCTCCACATCGGGTTCTCTGCTCGGCGGGAGGCCTGCTTCTCCCTCTCCCACTCCCCCTGCTTGTGTTCCCTCTCTCGCTGTGTCTCTCTGTCAAATAAATAGATGGAATCTTTAAAAAAACAAAAACAAAAAACCC
>NW_028023911.1:0-641 GCF_054177405.1 Leptonychotes weddellii
CCAGGCACCCCTAAGATTTATTTTTTAAAGCTCAAGAAACACTAAGAATTAAGCAACTTTCTAAGCCATTTATCAACAAGGGATAATCACTAATACAGTAAGAGAACAAGAAATTTTTATACTGATTTTTTAAGGCCTTGCACTCCTTTCAATTTAAAGTAAAATACCAAGTAGATTTCTATAGATTAACATGGATTAAAACTTTTAGGTAAAATTGTGAATATAAAATACCTTCTTCATCTTCCCACTCTAGATCTAGGGATGTGCTGTCATCATTTCCACTTGTTGATTTAGTTTTGGTCATTAAATCACAACTGCTTTCTGTATTTGGTGTCAAAACTGTCGCATCTGATGAGAGTCCTAGAATATACACCAAATATAATGTGATCATTTGTACTCTTTTACCACAACCATTTATTTTGTAATATTATCTTTCTCCAAATATTCCTTTCAACATCATACGAAACAATTATTGAAATCAACACATTGGTAAGTTTTTGTTAGGAACAACATACGGCTTTTTTCCTTTTCCTTTCCTTTTTTTTTTTTGCCATGCAGCATGATAAACATGTAAATTTAAATGAATTATAAACTTTTCCAATACAATGAACTCTAGGTAATACTCAATTACAAAGAGGGAC
>NW_028023912.1:0-641 GCF_054177405.1 Leptonychotes weddellii
TTGCTGCAAGACACACATGACACGTCATGTCTTGAAGTTGATGGAAAGATGTTCATTTAACAAGTGCACACTGGATGATGTCTTAGGAGATAGATCACAGGTGGCAAAGATGTAGTTTAATTTTTCAAGCATTGGGTGGGAGGCTTAATAGATTCTTGGATTCTTCTCAACGAGGTGGAGTTCTCCAGATAGGACATTGCTTTATTTTACGAGGATAGTCTGCAAGCTCCCAAGTCATGCACTCTGTTTTCTCGGAATGCGCTGTCCACTGTGCGGCTACGGGTTTTATGAAACGTCTGTAGGAGCGTCCTATGTTTGGGGGAATAGAGAAGGTTTAGGAAATTTCTCCCTGTCGAAGACCAAGACACAATAGCACACACATTCACTGCTCATTGCCGAGGCCCAGAATCTCTCCCTCTGCAGCTTAAACAGGTGTGTGTGCACACATGTGTGGGGTGTATGTGTCCACCATTTTCAGTAAAATGGTTTTACTGAAAATATTATTTTGATTGCAGAGAGTGTTGTATATTTTAAGGAGAGTTTGGGACTCTGGATATTGCCATTGAGACAAAAGGAAACAATTTTGGTTAAAATGTGTCTTCCATTTCAGGCAAATCAACTTCCATGTTGACTTTTTTTTT
>NW_028023913.1:0-641 GCF_054177405.1 Leptonychotes weddellii
GATCCCTCTCCAGCTGAATTCCTGAGAGGAGACGAAATCCAGGTCTCCTACTCCTCCGCCATTTTGCTCCGCCCCCCTTGTGCCTTTAATCTTTAAAGAAATATTTTCTTGTGCTGTGGGTTGAATTGTGTCCCCCTTCCCCAAATTCCTATGTTGAAGTCTTAACATAGCTCAGGAGGTGACCTTTTTTGGATAAAGGGTCTTTGCAGATATAATTAGCTAAAATGAGGTCATACTGGAGTTGGGTGGGCCCCTAGCCCAATATGACTGGTGCCCTTACAAAAAGCGGAAATAGAAAAAAGGGACACAGGCGTGTATGCAGGGGGAACACCACGTGAAGGTGAAGGCAGAGATCAGTGTGATGCAGCTACAAGCCAAGGAACATCAAGGATTCCCAGCAAATCTCCAGTTCCCCTCCCAGCCCTCAGAATGAACCAACCCCGCTAACACCTTGATCTTGGACTTCTGGCCTCCAGGGCAAGGAGACAATAAATTTTAGTTGTTTGAGCCACCAGGTTTGCGGCATTTTGTTATGGCAGCCCTAGCAAATTAATGCAATTTGAAACCTGGTGCTCTAGATATAACCAGACCAGATATAACCAGGTATCTTGGCTGCAGAGCCATCCTGAGCCTAACACAGG
>NW_028023914.1:0-641 GCF_054177405.1 Leptonychotes weddellii
CCCCCTCTACCCTTTTCCTCTTCCCCTCTCCTCTTCCCTTCCCTTCCTCTGCCCCATAGGATGCATAACTGATAGAGTTGAGCAGAATTATGAGGCTCTTGGGGGCTGTGTGCGATACAGAGTAACTGGCTGACTTTGTGTGAGAAGACATGAGGGACTATACAGAGACTCTCAAAAGGCCAGTCTTCCTCCAGCTTGTTCCTGACACAGGGGAGGCTGTTATTTCCCATTTGGATTGCCACAGAATTGGGGAGAAGTCTGGAAGCTAGAGATTGAAGGCAGCTCATTAAACTTCTTTGCCCACAGATGAATCTATTATAGATAGAGATTAAAAAGTAGCAATATATTTTTGGTCTGAGAGAGAGGTTTGGTCAGGGACTCAGGGCCCTGTTTGCCCAGGCTTTTTCATGCTACTGAGGACCAATGATCCTTATCTTCACTGCACTGATTCCTGGAATGGGGTGATACAGCTGCCTTCCAAATCTGTGTGGGCAAGGATGTCTGCAAGGGGACATGACAGGGGTTGTCTGGAGGGAATGGAAGAGAGACCACATACTAAATCTGGATAAAGTAGATCAGGGTTGGTATAATCAGAGTCTGAAGAAACTCTTGAGGCTACTGGAATGGGGGAATTCTGGAAA
>NW_028023915.1:0-641 GCF_054177405.1 Leptonychotes weddellii
GTCACGCTGCTGCTCATGGTACCTTCCGGCCTTTTCTGTGTGCAGAGGTCTTCGATCCCGAGAAGGAGCGGGAGGCTGGTACCTCCAGGGCCAACAAGAGGTCCTTGCGGTCCAGGCAGCACTAGCTGGTGCGCTGCTACGGGGCTCGCTGCCTTCAGGGACAGCCGGCGGGCCCTGTTTGGGAGATGGTGCTTCACGTTGCACCTGAGCCCCCGTCTGCTTTGTGATCACTCGTGAGCAGGTTTGGAATAAAAGTTACTAAGGAGTCCTCGCTGCAGCCTCGGTCTGTGGTCGCGCGCCCCCTAGGAGGCTTCCCGGGGTGGCTCCCGGATAACGGAGAACCCCTCGGCTTGGGTCCCCGCTGGGGAAGCTGCCAGAGCTCCTCCCGCACGACACCCGCCCAGCTGCTCAGCCTCAGCCCCCGGCTTGGGTCACTCATGCCATCAACACTGGCCGGCCCAGCCCTCCCCAGCCCCCCACAGCCCGGACCCTTCTCTGGCCCGAGGTGCAGCTTGCCTGACGGGCCAGAGGCTGCTCTCCTCACTGGGGGCCTCCGCCCCTGCCTGGTGAAGGGCAGCGCCACCATCAGCCATCCTGTCGGCCTAGATGCCCCCTCCTCCCTGGCTCACCTGCCACCGAAC
>NW_028023916.1:0-10838 GCF_054177405.1 Leptonychotes weddellii
GTGATTTATCCAACTTGATGCAGGTATCAATCATTCATTCCTTTTTATTGCTGAGTACTATCATGTTACGGAAGTCCCTCCTTATCCATGGGGACTATGTTTCCAACCCCCAGTGGGTGCCTGAAATCATGGATAAGTAAGGAACCTATGGGGTCCCTGGGTGGCTCAGTCGGTTAAGCATCTGCTTTCAGCTCAGGTCATGATCCCAGGGTCCTGGGATCGAGCGCCACGTCAGGCTCCCTACTGAGCAGGGAGTCTACTTCTCCCTCTCTGTCTGCCCCTTCTCCCACTCATGCTCTCTCTGTCTTGCTCACTCTCTCTCAAATAAATAAATAAAATCTAAAAAAATAAGAAGAACCTATGGAACATATGCTCTGTTTTTTTCCTATACACACATACCTATGATAAACTTTGCTTGGTAAATTAAGCACAGTAAGAGATGAACAAATAACTAATAGTAAAATAGACCAGTTATGACAACATACTGTAATAAAAGTTATGTGAATGTGCTTTGCCTCTCTCTCAAAATATTGTCCTGTCCTCACCCTTGTCCCTCGGGTGATGACGTGAGTTGATGAAATGCCCACATGATGAGATGAAGTGAGGCGGGTAGGCATTGTGATGTAGCGTGAGGCTACTGTCAACCTTCTGACGATCCATCAGGAGGAGCATCGGCCTCAGAAACTGCGGATGGGGTGGGGGAGAGGAGGACCCTGCATATGGATGCATCACAGTTGTACATCATTCACTTGCTAAAGAACTTAGCGGCCGTGTCCTTTTTGATGCCATGTGCATAAAGCCGCTAGGATGATCTGCGTACAAGAGTTTATGTATCCGCAAGTATCCATCTCTCTGGCATAAATGCCCAAAAGTTCTGGGTCGTATAGTAGCTGCTCATTTACTTTTTTAGAGAAATTACCAAACTGTTTTCCAGAGAGACAGTTCCACTGATGTTACCACTGAATCATACACACATGACCCGGTTTCTGCCCAAGTTTTGCCAGCATTTCGTGTCCTCACTTTGTTTTTTATTTCGGTCATTCTCACAGCTGGGTAGTGGTATCTCCCAGTGGCTTTAATTTGCAATTTCCCTGATGCCCAATGACAGCAAATCTCTTTTCATCCCTTTGCCATCCATAAGCCTCTATGTCTGTCTTTGTCCCATTTTCTGATTAAATCGCATGATTTCCTTCATTGTTGAGTTTGGAGAATTTTTTTTAACATCTTAGTTATTCATGTGAGAGAGATAGAGAACAAGCAGGGGGAGAAGCAGAGGGAGAGGGAGAGAGAGAGAATCTCAAGCAGACTCCCCACTGAGCATGGAGCCCCATGTGGGGCTCAATCTCATGACCCTGAGATCATGACCTGAACCGAAATCAAGAGTCAGACGCTTAACAGACTGAGCCACCCAGGTGTGCCAAGTTTGGAGAGTTTCTTATATATATTCTAGCTGTTAGTCCTTTGCCAGATCTGTGGGTTGCAAATATTATCCTGGCCAGTGTATTTTTAATGTTATTATTATTTTTTTTACTCCTTTAATCACTTTCATTAAGTTTCAAACAGGAGAATTTTGAGATCTGACTTCTCTGCAGTTTTATCTTTTCAGGCTCATTTTGTGAAGAGAAATATTTTATGAGTTCTTGCTCTTCATATATTTTTACTGTAAAAGAAATAGCTTTGTTTGCCATGTAATTTACTAATGCAGTTTTACTCAATGGCCTAAGTACATTACTGTTTATTTAACATTATTTTCCTGGATAAGGATATGCATGAATTCCAGGATTTCCTTATGATCCTAGTTGATACAATTGTACTCTTCTTTTATAACATAATGTGGATCTTAAAGAAATTAACAAGGAACAAAGCCAAATGTATCGTATTTTATTCTCATCTTCATATTACTGAGCAGATATTTTGTGACAAATAAGCGTCCACACTATGTATTGGATAGAATGTTTCCTAATATTAAAACAGTAAACAAAATCAGAATACCCATCACAGTAAATGCATAATTATTGATTAAAATTTGATACTGTTCCTAAATGTAAAAGTAAGAAAATCAACCAAAGTATCAGGAATAGAAGGAAACACCCTAATTCAGTAAATATACTTACAAAAATCTGGCCTCATAATCATACTGATAATGAAACATGAGGACCTGTCCCTTCAAAATTGGAACAAAGGAAGCATATCTGTTATCTTTTTTTTTTTTTTAAAGATTTTATTTATTTATTTGAGAGAGAGAACGAGAGACAGAGAGCATGAGAAGGAGGAGGGTCAGAGGGAGAAGCAGACTCCCTGCCGAGCAGGGAGCCCGATGCGGGACTCGATCCCGGGACTCCAGGATCATGACCTGAGCCGAAGGCAGTCGCTTAACCAACTGAGCCACCCAGGCGCCCCATATCTGTTATCTTGATACACGTTCAGCGCAGGGGGAAAAAGTATACAAATTATAAGAAGAACAGCATGAACATTTTCACAGATAAACTGATGCATCAGTCAAAAAAAAAAGGGACAGAAACAGTTATCAATCAATAACTCAGCAATTACTTGATTTAAGATCAATACAATCATAAAAATTATAAATATTTTCCTACTTGACAGCAGAAAATCATTCAATGCCTTTTTTTAATGTAAATCATTTATGATAACAGTGTACAATTTGTGTGGGGGGAAAAACTTTGCATGACTTTTTGTAACTTTTGGAGGAAATGACAAAATTGGATTTAAAAATGTGAGAAAAATTGCTTTATTCTTTATACTTTTGAATTTCTGCTTGTTGTCTGTGGATTTTCTTCATGCAGTGGCTTTATCAAGAATGACCATAAAATGATGGTCACAGGTTACCATAGCAATCAGCAAGTGTGTGGGATTGCAACATTCAGAGACAAAGCTCCCATCTATCGAGGAAGGAACTTTTGAACAATGCAGAGAATTCTTCCAGGAACCTATCAGAGAAAAATTCCCTTTGCAGGCTTACATATTTGAGCCTGTATATAATCCAAAACCCACAAGAGCTTTCTCTCCTCCAGACAGGTGTTCACAGAATTGCTATTTGATGAAAGATATGCCTTTCCTGAGCCTTGACCACTTACGCAGACTTCTGTGGCATCCCTACAAACAAGGAGGAAAATAGAAATAGAGGCACTGACCTTGGACAAGAGAGGGAAGAAGGTGACAGGTGGCTTGATGGTTTGACCTCGAGATCATTTCAGACTTCCAAGCTGAAAACACTCTGTGGTTGACAGATTAACACAGATGACACGTGAGAAACCATCCAGTGAGAGGTGTGGACTAGCATGCTCCATAGAAGCAGAAAATAAAGAAAAAAAACACATAAATGCTCATCAAATTCATCCTCGTGGCCATGTGATGCATGTATTAGGACAGGTGAACTATCCCAACCCGGCTGACATTATACCTGTGATATATATGTGTGTATCAATCTAAGTATTTGCTACTGAGCCAACTCCTTACGATTTCAACGTTTTGTTATCCTTATGTGTATATCAGGGCTGTGTCAAAGACTTATTAAAGTTTTCAAGCAGTCTTTCAGGATGTAATTTGTAGGAGGCTCATTTGCGACTTTCCAGAACATAGTGTGATGTGTGAGCATCCGAGGGCATCCCGTCTCTCAGAGATGGCCCATCGGAATGTGGGGACCACCAGGTCCCGGGATAAGAGGTACGAAGGGAAGGCGGTGAATAGTGTCTTCTAAATCAGTGCAAATAAAATCTCAAAGCCACAATCTGCCCCCCCGGATGACTTGTTAAAATGCAGATTCTAATTCTCTAGCTATGGGGTGTGACCTCAGGTGCACCTTTCTTTTTTTTTTTCCCCCAAGATTTATTTATTTATTTGCAAGAGAATGAGCACAAGCAGGGAGAGCGGCAGGCAGAGGGAGAGGGAGAAGCAGGCTCCCCGCTGAGCAGGGAGCCCGATGCGGGACTCGATCCCAGGACTCTGGGATCACAACCTGAGCCAAAGGCAGACGCTTAACAGACTGAGCCGCCCAGGCAACCCCAGGCACACCTTTCTACCACCTCCCCGGTGATGTTGCCTTGCTGGTTCTCATGCATTCCATTCAAATTTGGGCAAAACAAATGCAAAACCCATCTCTCTTGTTCCATGTCTAGACAATGTTCACCACGTGGGAAATGTAGTGATGGGGACGGCTCAGAGATGGTTTCTGAGTTCCTGATAATGGTCTCTGTCTTTATCTGGACATTGCTCATACATTCTCATTTTTGTAAAAAGTCCAGAGCATGTTATACTGATTTCTTGTGTTTTTAATCAGAATGGTTTCTTTTGATAAAATGTATCCTTTAATCAAAAATGAGAAAAGAAAACACATTTCTCCCCCCCAATCATCTAGTAGAAAGTTCACTCATTTTAAAGCAGATGTTCTCAGGATTAAAGCAGAGGCCTTCTTTCTTAGTGGGCGCCAATGTTCAGTCAAGTCATGCTAGCAGAATGGTGACCACTCGGTCTTGAGCAATAATTGCCCTTTTTGAATGAAATTCTGCACAAAGAATCCTGGCCAACGCTGAAACAAAACACCTAGCAATTCTGGAGGGCAAAGCAGAGCAAAACATTCTATTATTTTAGAATAACGTGTATTTTAGCTGCTCATACAAGGCATGCCACTTTGAAATAAATGGCCATGCTTCTTAAACATGGTCATCACACAGGAATAATTTGGGACCCATTTTGTAGGATTTGTCTTTCTATAAAATGCCATGAAGCTCTCCTTCCGTGAAGCCATTCACAATGTCTTTGTAAATCTTGTTTCCAAATTGCAGAAGGAAAATGTTCACTCAATTACACACTTGGGAGTGAATTTTAAAGAACCTCACACGTGATCATTTCATCCGCCAAAAGCTTCGTAACAAGAGTAATTGGTTGGTAAACTCTTGGTTGCACCGATTAACTTTTTTAAAAAAAATCATTTAACAGCTTACAGTCACCTAGTTACATGCGCGTCAAACTGAAAAGTATCACCTACACACAATGACTGCTAATTGCTTAGTCTTGTATTTACGAAATGCTAAATGCAGAAGGATTTTATGGCCATGGGACTTACAAACTCTAAATTCTAAACATTGCCATTTGGCAATTCTTCATTTTTTTTTTTTTAGTGTAGAACCCCTAAATCTAAAATTAAAAACATCCAAAAAATTATTAAGCTTGTGTCGCTGCATAAAACATGTCTTTAAAATTTATTTCAGTAGGCAATACTTCCGTGTTTCAAAATTTAAAAACAAGTGTATCAACAGATAAACATTGGGAAGCCTTGCTTCTGTATGAGCCCCATACAGACAGTCCTACCAACCCCGTTAGATAATTTTGCTCATTTTCATATATTGTCCCAGTATTTTTATGTACTTATAATCAAATATAAATATACATGCAAATAGAATAAACACAAATGTATATTTAAATAAGCGTGCACAAATAAGTGTACAAATATATATATACATTTTCATTCATCCTTTTCACTCAAAATTCAAATGTGCACTTAAGACTTTTCTTCTCCAAGTAATTGTTTATAGTGAACGTCTTTTCAGATCCCTTCATAAGATGATTTTTCTTTTTCTTTTTCCCACCCCCGTAGTATTCCATGCCTTAGATGGATCCTTGTAGGGTCCAGGCCCTTGCCAGAGCAGAAAGTGTGTGCATGACTAACCATGCACACGTCACTTCTAGAGGGGAAGAAAAACATCTTCTCCAGCTACACTTCCAGGGTCTCAGCTGTGTCTTTGTAACAGCAGAGGGATTCACAAGAGAAAATCGTACAAATGCAATATGAGTTTTATGTGACGTGGGAACCTTTGTAAGGAAGTGAAGACCCTCAGAGACAGTTTTATCCAGAGCTTGATGAAGAGTGGACAATCTTGGACAGATGGTGGTAGGATAGCAAGGTATGAGCTCAGTGTAGTAATCCAGGGAAAGTTAGCAAGATTGGTTCTTTTGGATTCCTCTTGCCATCCCTCTGTCTTCTGTATAAGGATGCTCTCCTTTCTTGTGCGTTTCGTGACGGCACCTCTCGCCTGGGGGTATCACGACCTGCTTCAGGGAAAAGTCAGGGAGTCCTTCCCACACCTGCCATTTCCCACATCCCTTCAGCTGAAAATCTTCAGTGCCCTGATTGGGGTAGTGCGTTCTGAACCCTATTACTTCACACGCATGCATATGTATCGAAAGGGTAAGTGCTCAAAGGAAGATCGTTGGTTCAGTAGGCAAGTACTCTTGTCTTCTAATGGTTTCTCCATATTGTATCCCAGAGATCTTGCACTTCTTTATTCCCTCCTGCCAAAAACATATGAGAGAGGGTGCTCCTCTCCCAACAACTTTGCAAAAACCTGTGTTCTTTAACTTTGGATCCTGACAATTTGATCTAAAAACCCTGTGGATCTGAACTTGCTGTGCAGTGCTCTGAGTCAGGTGCTATTATGAGCCACCATATTGTAGATGAACATGCACACACACATGCACACATATAGAGACACACTCAAAGACCCACACACACACATTGCCTATGAGCTTACCCGACACTGTCAACCCGGGACCGGAAACACAGCCAATTGGTTTTCCATCCCAGGTACCATCTTGAACTCCAGGAAGAATCACAACTGGGCAAACTCGTGTCCACGATGCTGGAGGACTGTCCCTATGAAGCTCAGTCAGCCCGATTCACACCAGCAACTCCTTTCTCCTCAGACAAGATCTTCTATCCATCCTCGAATTGCTCTGTTCCTTGAAGCCTCTTAAACAACTTATCCCCCTTGTCTTTGAGTCACCCTTCCGACCTTTCAGATCGGTTCCTCATCCTTTGCACTCATCACCCGTCCCTCATCCTTTGCAGACACTCCTGCATCAAAGCAAAGCAGGCCTTTCGTAACACATGGCTTCTTGAGTTCCTGTCTTTGTATTAAACTCTCTCGTTGCTAAACTCACTCGGGTGGCTTTGAAAACCATCTTAGATTTCCCTTTCATATTCACACCTTTTTTCCCCCTACAGGAATTTCTACACAAGTTTCCTATAACATCATTCACATAATTTATTCTTTCCTTCCACAAACACATCTTGAGTCCTCTGAGCATTCCAGGTAATGATGGAGCTGTTTCATGCATCACCTGCCCATGCTTCGTGAACCAATAACTCGGACTTCTTCGTGACCACGTAATGATGGAGTATCTACCCCCATGTCATTAGTGGTACCACTTGGCCGTTCACAGTCGCTAGGGACTTCCCTTACGGTGCTCGAGAGTACTTCGACATGAAATTGATGAAAAACCTTGAAAGCCAAACATCCTTGCATGTAACAAAAAGACAAATGCCTCTCTCTCTTAGGCTATTCCCGTCAGGGTACCATGAACAAAAAAATGAAGTGTACAGTATGTATATACATATAACACATGCATACTACGTCTATTTCACCTTGTATGAAGTATACAATGTAACAGTTACTATATTAAAGCATATACGCTAGTATATGTTATATGTGATAGGTATAAATGTATATTGCTGTGTATCGAAATTATAGTATACTATTTGTTATAGTATATACACATAGTATGCATGTATATTTGGACACACAATTTTATTATTCTTTGTATATAATTTCATTCTTTATATATAATTTTATTCTTTGTATATATGTGCACACAGACACACATATATATACACAATCGCTGCATCTTCTTCATTATATTTAAGCCAAAGATAAACATTTTTACTACATTTCTAAGTAGCAGCATTTCCTAATAAACTAAAAAATTTTTTTCAGAATTCCTGAGGAAGCACAGCAAATATAAATCAGAAGAAAGTAATTTTACTATCAACATTTTAGAAAGCCTGCAAATATCCTTTAAGTTTATTAAAGATGCATTTGCATGAGCCAAGCTCCATCCCATCCCTAATTTTTATCAGGCATGCTGCGTTCAGAGCAGCTGATGTGGTTCTTGATTTCCCCAGTGGTTTCGGGGATGCTGCAGGGTTTCAAATCAAGTTTACTCCCCCAGAATGAGAATGAGGAAATTTATTTCCTACCAAGAATTCAGGAGTGCTTTAGAGAACACAGTGTGCTTTCTCAAGACTCTTCAGCAAAATATCTCTAACAAACATGTGGAGAGGTTAAGAGAGAAATCTTTATTCCCCAGTGTTTTAAGAAACACTTCAAGTTTTCCGCTGGACCGGATCGGGGTCTATCGTGGCTAAAATATCAAACTGGTGTTTAGACCAATGCAAATGACTTTGTGTCATATGATGTGAATACTGTAAGTATTCTGCTGGATCATCTGGGAATAAGCCACATTCCTCACAACATGGCCTGCCGTGGCAAGGATGTCAACAATTCAGGGAAGGGATGAGATCCATCTAAACTTTATGTCCCCTAATTCCCATGCCTACAGATTATGACAGCCCTGTGTCGCCTGACCTTATGTGTCCACTCACACTGGCATGGGGCTCTGTCTCGCAGTTCCTACACCAGCTCACTTTGTGTAGCTTGGGGTCTTTGCTCTGGGTTGGTAGGGGATGTGTCGGGGCTCTTCTATCCACGTCTCTGGCATTCTTGATTTCTTCCTGTCCCTCTGCTGAAATCCTCTAGGTTTCAGTGCTGACAAAAGGCAGTGGCAAGTCAGTTCCCATTGGTAGAGGGTGTGGTATTTATTTCCAAGCATTTTAGGGAGTCCAAGCTTCTGGACTTTGATTCTCCAAGAGTCTTGATTTATTGAGTGTAAGAATGGGGTCAGGGGCCAGGGACCACGCAACCCCACCCCCAGGATACATTTGGCAAAGTCAGGGGATATTTTTGGTTGTCCCCACTGGGAAGGAATGCTGGGGACATGGAGTGGGTAGGTCCTGAACATCTCGCAATGCACAGATTTTTCACTCTGGCTCAGAAAGTTAATAGTGCTGACGTTGCGAAACTGCAGAGAGGCTTTGGACATGTGGCAAGACTGGGTAGTTATGTGGAGGAAGTTGTGTGACTCCAGTTACGGGTACGGATGGAGTCTTTATCAGGGGCAGGGGTCTGTGTTTGGATTCTGTGGGAGTTGGGAATGTAGATTAATGCATGGGATGAGTCTTGGGGTTTGTCATGGCACAATGCCATAATGATCAGGAGCTGTGCTCAGACCCCTCATTGTCTGGCATGTCTGCGAGCTGAGACGTTCCAGATCTTGGGATCTGGGTTCTTTCTCCAATGACAGAACACATTGGACTGCTCTCTGCCCCACTTCGTAATATTGGCCTGCATAGGCTCCCTGAGCTGTTTGGAAAGACCCTAGAGGGAGACACACAAAGAGTATGGGTAAATGCCCAGCATGCCCGGGTCTGGTCCCTGCATGCATGCGTTTCATCCTGTCTGAAACTGATGTTCAGACTAAGCCCTTCAACCAAAAGTGGGCTTTACACAGACATGAAGTTAGATGTTGACGCATGGTTTGTGTTGGAAAATGAGCGGCCAGGCACCAAGACATCTCCATGAGAACCAAGGAGCATCCATCATTGTGTTGATGGGTTTCTCTACTGGTGTTAAGCGTTGTGACGTCACTGGGCATTATTAGCTTCATCGTATAATTGGGCAGAATGAAGACACGTGTAACCCACACTCCACAAACATCCCCTTTGTGTGCGTTCATTGCCTAGAGTATAGACCAGATCTTGTTTTAGAGGGATTTCCTCGGAAGGCCTTAGATAAAAAGTCTGTGTTTTCTTACGGGTTTTGGTTTGTTTTTCAGCTTTCTTTATCTTTACGGCTAAACACAAGTGACTAATGCTTTCCCCGAAGAGATCCGAGTGATGTTATAGTTCCAAGTATATAAGGTACCGTTGTAAGTTGGCTGCAGTAAAGGACTTGCGTTGAGCTAGCACAGAGAGTGTACCCAGTTCTCTGGGTCCCAACAATAACCGTGTCTTAAGTTGGTTAGGAATTCCTATCCAAGGCCAAGCAAGATCTACCAGCATCCCCTTAAATCAGGAATACATTATTCAAGCCAAATGGATATGATAAACAACAAAGCATATACTTTGCTAGGCTTTCAGACACAAGTTAAAACTTGACAGCAAATGTGTAGTGTAAAATTTATTGATATTGTTAAAATTTAAAAACAAGCATGCCAATGTAAATTTTTCAATAATTTGTTTGCATTTACCAACATCATTTTTGTTCTTTCTCTGGAGAACAACGCAAACATGCATGCGTTATCTAGTGAATATATGCAACAGTAATGTTAATTATAAGATTCAAGGGCATCTTTGGAACTTTGACCATAAAACCATATTTCTGGGGTGCCTGAGTGGCTCAGTCAGTTAAGCATCTGTCTTTGACTCACGTCATGATTTCAGGGTCCATGGGTCGAGTCCCACATTGGGGTCCCTGCTCAGCAGGGAGTCTGCTTCTCTCTCTCCCTCTGCATGCTGCTCCCCCTACTTGTGCCCTCTCTCTTTCAGATAAATAAACTCTTAAAACCATATTTCTAAAATAATCCAAAATGTATATTCCCATTAGCCTTCATTCATTACTGGAAGAATTATTTCCCAAGATTGGGGGAAGGGGAACACGGGTGTCAAAGATCCAGAAAAATGATCTGGATCGGATTCCAACTCTGCTAGTTGATCCTTAATTTATTTACATGTGCTTCAAACTCTGTGGACTTTACAGGGTTCTTTGACCTCGGGCCACTATTTAAATCATTCTATCGCAAAGAGAGGGAAAAAAAGAAAAAACCCAAATGGGTGGAAACCCACTTTGCCACCTAACGTACGTGAAAAATCTCTTGGTAAATTATTGCAGTTCTACACATAAACGGACTGCCATTAATTAGATTCA
>NW_028023917.1:0-641 GCF_054177405.1 Leptonychotes weddellii
AGAATAACAACAAAATAGAGAGACCTGGGTATCTAATTTTCATGATGACATTATTCAAGCTCCTTACTGCTTATCTTCTGTCTTTGCTTATGCAAGAGAGAGAGAAATATGCTTTCTTTTGTTTAAGCTGCTGGTACTTTGAGTGAAACAAATATAATCATAACCAATCATCACCACCATGACCACCACCCGTGAGATATAGTAAGGAATCCCTAGCATCTCTTATGGTAAAATATTTTCTCTGGTTTCGTCACATTGGAGTATTCAGTACAGTCCTCCAGAACCTACCTTCCATTCTCTCTTTCTCAGTGGGAAGGTTTTGGGAAGAGAGAAGCTCCTGTGCCCTCTGCCCAGCCAGTGCCAAGTTCTTTGTAACATGGGACTGCATAGGTCTCATCATTCAAGAGCTAGTCCGATAGCCTATTTTGATATGATATTGTACAAAGTGATCAATGCAGTAGATTCACAAGTAACACAACAATATTTAGAACGTTAAGTCAAGGAGCAGTGACAAGCCAATAAATAAAAGGCACCTCTAAAAAAAAAGAAGAAGGTAGCGGGAGGGGAAGAATGAAGCGGGGTAAATCGGAGGGGTGGACGAACCATGAGAGACGATGGACTCTGAAAAACAGGCTGGGGGT
>NW_028023918.1:0-641 GCF_054177405.1 Leptonychotes weddellii
CATGCATCTTACAGCAAGTATTTCGGATGACAGTAAGTAGGGAAAGATGGGAGGGAATTCTATACGGGGTGGAGGGGGCGATCATAGAAAATCCCAAATGAATCAGGGAGGGAGTGAACCATGGGGATATCTATGTGAAGAGCCTTCCTGGCAGAGACCAGCGAGCAGAAGAGGCCCGACACAGTGGCCTGTTTAGTGTACTCAAGCAATGGTAAGTAGAACACGGGGCTGCCGCTGAACGGGAGAGATTTACAGGTGGTAAGGGAACACACCCAGTGGGGACTCACAGGCTTCAGATTTTACTTTGACTGTGAAAACATTGGGGCATTTTGAGCGGTGGAGTAGTACAATCTAGCCTATGTTTCAGAAGGATCTCTGGTTATTTTGAGGAGGCTAGATGGTCAGGAAAGCAGAAATAAAGACAGGGAGAGCAGTCTGGAGGCAGTTGTAATAATGCAAACAGGAGAGGAGAGCGGACTGACCCTGTGTGGGGGCAGTGAGGCCGACAGGCTTGCCGAGGCTGGGCGCATGAAGAACGTGAGCCATCGAGGGAACCCCCAAAGCATTGGGCTGGAACATCTGGAGGAAGGGGGCTACCACACCTGGAGAGGAGAAAACCATGACTGAGGTGCCTCTTTGAC
>NW_028023919.1:0-641 GCF_054177405.1 Leptonychotes weddellii
ACGAATAAGCCACCAGCTAGATTTGGCCTACAGGCCATGCCTTCCCGACCCCTGGTAACAGGTAGATGGAAACGCAGAGTAGTTTGCCCTCCCAGGTTTCAGAGGGGGATCTGAAACCCACTCAGAGAATCCTGGGCCCGGGAGCGTGGGGTTACCTGACTGGTCCAGATGGGTGATGGTTTGCTGAAGACCCACTGGGCTGTAGGCTCTGGGGCCTTTCTCATTGCCTGTTCTGCAGGACAGTCGTGCCCCTCACCCCTGCCCCTCTGCCTGCCCAGCCTCGCCTCTGCTCCCTATTCTGTGGAGAGCCTTGTAGGGGTCCCTGGGCCCAGGCCTCTCCACCTCCACACCACCCTGCCTTGCTTTCCTTTCTCCCGGGACTTCTGTTCTTGGTCAGGTAAGGCCAGCTGAGAAGATCTGTCATCAGCTGCTGGTCCCCAAGCCTTTCTGCCAAGCCGCCTTGGTGGCTGGCATGGGCTGGGCGGTGCTGAGGCAGAAGGAGGAGAGTCACAGCCAGAAGGGAGGAATGCCGGGCCCTGGGGCAGGAAGCCTGGCAACCTCTTTGCTCCTAAGGTGTCTCAGAGTTAAGGAGGTTTGGGAAAGGAAGCTCTTGTGCAAACACCGGGGGGGGGGGGTCTGTT
>NW_028023920.1:0-641 GCF_054177405.1 Leptonychotes weddellii
AGACGATGGACTCTGAAAAACAAACTGAGGGTTCTAGAGGGGAGGGGGGTGGGAGGATGGGTTGGCCTGGTGGTGGGTATTGAGGAGGGCACGTTCTGCATGGAGCACTGGGTGTTGTGCACGAACAATGAATCATGGAACACTTCATCTGGAACTAATGATGTAATGTATGGGGATTAACATAAGAATAAAAAAAAAAAAAACTATCATCCAGGAGGTAGGAAACAAGCAGGTTATACATGTGAAGAGCCCAGCACAGTGCCAGGCGTATTAAGAACTCAACAAACACCCAAAACATTCAATGAGTGGGTCAAAAGGTATATAATATTTTTAAAGTAAACGTTTTAAATCATACTATCAGTAGATGCTCTTTAATGATACAGTGGGTTTACAGAAATGTAAATCTATATCCTCTAACTAGATATTGCCAGGGATGACAGGTTGTTCTATTTCAAGAGAACATATTGGGCCTGGAAATGCCAGATGTGGACATATAAGTAGGAAACATGGATGAGCCTCTTGGGCCATAGGTACGGTCAACTCTGTTCAAGACTGTTCTCACTAACACAGATACACAAAAAACAGACCCCAGCCCTCAGCATTCATGAGTAAGACTCGTCAACACTGGAAATGGAATGAAA
>NW_028023921.1:0-641 GCF_054177405.1 Leptonychotes weddellii
AAACCAGCAAAAATATGTAATGTACAAAAATACTTACTGTAAATAATTTTTATAACCAAATCAACAAAGCACTATCTCCTAAGGTCAAATGCCAGGATTTGGCAATAGCCACATTATACCAAACTTCTCAGTGTAATGGTATGTGTTATAATGAGATTTGGTGGATTCAGTCGTATTTATTTATTTAATGTTACTCGTATTTATAAAACTATAAATCAGATCATTCTTTGGCTTCCCCCATCACATCCCTGCCCCCTTCTCCCACCATCAGTGTTTCCTTAGGAAACATTGTCATACTCTACCATTACTAAGGTTATAAACACCATCATTTACTATACCTCCAATGCAACAAAAACACCAAGGTATCCACTTCTCCTGCCTGACCTTCCTGAATAACTTTTTAAAGTGCCCTAAAGCTAGTTGGGAACATCCTAAGTCGTGGTATAACAGCGGCATCTAGAAGTCTAGTCAGAAGATCTGGGTTCTCCATGACCTTGCTTCACCACTTCTCTGTGAAGTCCCTGAGCCAATGTTTCCTCTTCTGTGATGAGAGAACTTGAAATCTTACTTCACAGAGCTGTTGTGAGAATTATATGAGACCCCATATGTAAAATTATTTAATATAGTAACCGAGCACATAG
>NW_028023922.1:0-641 GCF_054177405.1 Leptonychotes weddellii
ACACACGTGGTCACACGCGCCTGTGGGCATGCGTGCAGACACCCACGTGCACGGCAGTACAGACACAATCGTACGCACATGTTTGCGTCAGGCGGGGGCCTTGTGGAATAGCGAGGGGTCTATGGTGGGAGTGTGGTGTGGTTGGAGAAACGGATTCCTTCCTGAATGGAGCCCCTCCCCAGCCCCCGCACGGTGGACACGGGGGGGGGGGGAGGGCAGGTCTGATTTACTGCCCCTTGACCGCCAGAGCCGCCTGCCGCCGCATGTAAGCCAGGATGTCCATCTTGACGGTGTTGACCGTGGTCCGGTGGTACCAGCGCATGATGGGTACACCGTCCGGCCCCACCAGGAACTTCTCAAAGTTCCAGCGGATGTCATGGACCTTCATAGGCTCCCAGAAGAGGCGGCCCGGTGAGCCCAGGAGCTCCGAGGTGGGAGGGCAGGAGTTCTGCAGCGGGGAGAAGAGCGTCAACCCTGCTCGGGGCCCTTCCCACCCTCCCTCTCCAGGCCTTCCAGGGTGGAGGTAGGAGAAGCCTGGCACTGAGCAAAGAGCACCAGTTTTTGAGTTGAAAATGGAATCCCAGGGGCGCCTGGGCGGCTCAGTCGTTAAGCGTCTGCCTTCGGCTCGGGTCATGATCCCA
>NW_028023923.1:0-641 GCF_054177405.1 Leptonychotes weddellii
TCTCTCACTGTGTCTCTCTCTGTCAAATAAATGAATAAAATCTAAAAAAAAAAAAAAAAGAAATACAGTCTTTGTTATTAGATACCTGAGTTGTTAGTAGGTATATGTGCACCATAATATATAAACACTTCTATGAACAGATAAATTTATGTATGTTGTGTAGAAATCTGAAACTTTACAGATGGATACTCTATTCTCTAAATACTCAGAATGGCCCTGTCAAAGTTCAAAGGATAATACAGTAGTTTTCAAAACTAATAGGCAAATATGCTTGGAGTAGAAATGTAATTATAAATATAAATATAAAAATAAATTAATCTCATGAAAAATGAATCCATATTCTTTTTAAAGTATCTAGAAATCCTTAAAGTCTAAACTTGTCTCACAACTACTTTGTTACCTTCAAAAACTTTTTTTTTTACTTACCTGAGGCCATTTACTCAATTCATCAAGCGTACGTTGTGTATGAGATACATAGTCCACTTGATTTAAGACTTTATAGTCCACTGGGGGAGACAATCAAGCAAACAGAGAACTGCAATTCAAAATAATAAGTTTTCCTATAGAGGGAAGTTCTGGGTTCTCTGGGAACACAAGAAAGAGTCCTGAAAGAGATCAGAGATCAGATTGTTTTATCTTTG
>NW_028023924.1:0-641 GCF_054177405.1 Leptonychotes weddellii
TTTTTTTTTTAAATTTTATTTATTTATTTGACAGAGAGAGACACAGCGAGAGAGGGAACACAAGCAGGGGGAGTGGGAGAGGGAGAAGCAGGCTTCCCACGGAGCGGGGAGCCCGATGTGGGGCTCGATCCCAGGACCCTGGGATCATGACCTGAGCCGAAGGCAGACGCTTAACGACTGAGCCACCCAGGTGCCCCTCATCAGTCACTTTCTTACCTGGCCTGCTAAGGTGGGGTGGTATTTCCTTGCAGCTTGATTTTTGTTTCTTCCATTTATGAATGAGGCTATTTTCAATGTTTATTGGCTATTTGTGTGCCATTGTCCATAAATTACCTGTTTCTGGGATTGCCCATTTTTGTAGCAGGCTGTTGTTTTTACATTTATTAGTGTAAATTCTGTAAAATGAAGAAATTAGCCCCGTGTCAGTTGTGTTGTAAATAATTGGCCCCCCCTTCTGTTTTGTTAATCTTTTGATTGTTTTTTTCCCCCATTTAGAAGTTTTACATATTTATGTAGTCTGATTCATAGGTCTTTTACGACTTCTTTGTTTTCCATCCTGCTTAGAAATGGCCTCCAAGGTTATAATTCACCCATGCTTTCTTCTGAAATCTTTCTCATCCATCCATTTGCTTGCATTTAGT
>NW_028023925.1:0-641 GCF_054177405.1 Leptonychotes weddellii
AAAGAAAAGCTAGAGCCTGGTTTGTTTGATTTTTTTTAATCTTCATCCATGCAGAAAAAGTTCCAGGAGAGTCCACTGTCCGCACAACTCTGCCCCCACCACCCAGACTCGGAGGCTCTCATAATCATCTCAGGTGACGGTGAAAATGACATCCCTAGCAGCCACAGATCCCTATCCATAGACTGGGACGATCTGCATCACGCCTTGCATGACAGAGATGTGAGCTGGCACACATGCGCCCGAGTCTGTCGGAAAAAGAGTCTGCACCTTTAGGTTACGTTAACCTGCTGCCGATCCACAAGAAGCTTCTGCCCGCACACGGTAGCTGCTTCGACTGTACGAGGGGAACCCAATACTGCTGTTCACCATGCCTCCTGAGTAGAACAATAAAAGCTACAGAGGGAGCTCTTCTCATTTGCAGTTTTAAAAATGAGTTGTGAGTTGGGGTGCCTGGGTGGCTGAGCGTCCAACTCTCGGTTTCGGCTCAGGTCATGACGTTAGGGTCGTGGGATCAAGCCCCACATCGGGCTCTGTGCTCAGCAGGGAGTCTGCTTTTCCCTCTCCCTCTGCCCCTCCACTGCCCTGCACACTCACACACATGCGCGCGCTGTCTCTCAAATAAATAAAATCTTAAAAAAAAA
>NW_028023926.1:0-641 GCF_054177405.1 Leptonychotes weddellii
TGTGGTCTTGCAAAAGGGATCAAATCCAAATCTGATCCTGCTTCTGGATCCAGCTGCCCAATTTTCTGGAAATTGAGAGGGCTGAGACATACATTGCTACCATGAGGATGTGATTTTAAAAGTCCAGGCTGTGGGAAATGAAACCACTCATCATACTCCCCAGTTTGTTTGAGGCATAAACTGTAAGGAAAAGAAGACTCGAAAGAGAGCTTATATCTGAAAAGATTGAAAAGAAATATCAAAAAAGAGTTTTAATGGGCAATGCAATGCTATAGTGTCTGGGGATGCACATTTGGTTGATAAAACTAGTTTTCCAAGAAATTCAAGGAAATGATAAGTATAGAAACCAAAGTAGTGATTACTTAAGGGGTGAAGAGGGGGTTGTAATTGGGAAGAAGGATAATAAAGGTGCTTCTGGGGTAGCCAGCAAAAGTTTATTTCCGACCTGCGTGGGGTTAATGTTAAAATACTTCATTAGGCCATGCATTTGATTCATGTGGGTTTCTGCTATCTGGGTTTTATTTTGCAATAAAGAGTGTTTTAAAACAGATTGAGTACACAATAATGGTTGGATGAGGGGCAGCTGGAGCTTAAGGTCTTTATATTGTCTGGGAAGCGGGTAAAGGTCCTGCTTAACTTTT
>NW_028023927.1:0-10834 GCF_054177405.1 Leptonychotes weddellii
GGGCTGGTCTTTTGTGACCGAACTTACGTGATGGATCTGGCTCTCTGGGAAGCCAGTTGCTAAGTCATGGCAGCCCTGTGAAGAGGCCCCCTGGGAGGAGGAAGGGAGTCTTCCTGCCTGCACCTACTGAGCACATGGCTCAGGATCCTCCAGCCACAGGCAAACGTTCAGATGACCCGAGCTCCAGCTGTCGTCTTGTTTGCAATCTCATGAGAGACCATGAGCTGCAACTACCCAGGTGAGACACTCCTAAATCTCTGACCTATAGATGACACGAGATAATAAATGCTGTCTTTTTTTTTAAGCCACTGAATTTGGAGTTACTTGTTACAGTAATAGATGAGTAATACAAACCTCAAACTAAGTTTATGACTTCGGGCTCCCTGAACTCCTCAGGAAATGCATCTAGGATGCCTCTCTACTTAGAGGTCCGCTGTGGGGCTCTGGCTTCTCAGCAGTGGGGATGTTTTCCATTTCTCGTACTCCACAGCTTTCCTAAGGGACAAGATCATTTTTCCTGCAGTTCACTGGGAGTGGGGGTTGAGTTTTCTCTCTAGGTCATCATTAATCTGAGTAAATACCAGGGGGGCACGTGATAATATAGGGTTTTCTCCATTTTGAGCAGATTCCAATGACTTCACTTTGCCTCAGTGTAGAAGTTGCTAAAATAGAAGCACAATTTTGCGTCTACGAGTAAGCGCTCCAGAGAGCAAAAGCAAAGAGTGCTACCATGCTGTGCTCTGTTCTCTTTTCCTTCTAGATCCTTTTTCTACGTGTCCCTCAGGTCTCTTTAATGTTACTGATTGTCATTTTCTAAAATGAACTCTTTCCTTTCCTAAACTTATTTAAGTCATCTCTACACCCAACATGGGGCTTAAACTCATGACCCCAAGATCAAGAGTCACCTGCTCTTCCAACTGAGCCAGCCAGGCGCCCCTTTAGAGTGAACTCTTAAAGAATTGATTTATAACATACATACTGACTTAAAACATCCTTAAACTTTTAAAGAATGGATTTATAACTTTTTGAAGCACACAAATCATAAGGATGTAGATCAATAAATTTTCACCCAGAAAACCCACAAGTTAGCTCCATCTAGTTCAAGAAATAAGGTACGGTCAGCACCTCAGGGCCAGCCACGGTCTACCCGTCAGTCACTTTTCCCTGAAAAGTAACCATCATCCTAACTTCTTTTGTTTTGTTGGGTAGGCCCCATGCATGGAGCCCAACGCAGGGCTGAACTCATGACCCTGAATTTGATTTTTAACCATGTAGTTACATTTTTTAATTTGTACTACATCAGAATTTTTTACTGATAAAATTTTTTGTTTTTAGAATTTATATGTATGTTATATTGTATGTATTCATCTACAATGTGCTCTTTTATTCTTGATGAGACTTTCATAGATTGACTCTAAATGGATTAATATTTCCCAAATTTTTATCTAGGGGTAATCAGGACCACTGTCTCTACACATAAGGATTCTAAAACCATGCTCTCCTGCAATTAAAATAATTTTTATCAGTATTTCTAGATGCAATAGAAATCTCCATTGTGAGGGGCGCCTGGGTGGCTCAGTCGGTTGAGCGACTGCCTTCGGCTCAGGTCATGATCCCGGGGTCCTGGGATCGAGCCCCGCGTCGGGTTCCCGGCTCGGCGGGGAGCCTGTTTCTCCCTCTGACCTTCCCCCCTCTCATGCTGTTTCTCTCTCGCTCGCTCTCTAATAAATAAATAAATAAAACCTTTAAAAAAAAAAAAAGAAATCTCCATTGTGAGCAAGGGGAAATGATCGTATCTGAAATGACAAAGGTAGATGGGGAAATGATTATCATATTTCATCCACACCAGGGCAAGATGAAAGAAAACTAGTGCTGGTTCACCAGCATCAGGTTTTTCTCATATATAGAGTTCATAAGAATGGAAAGACCCAAGTTAGTCCCACAGAAGAAAACAAAGCAGCTCACTGGCAAGAGGATAGTATGGGTGGCTTTTGTCTCGGGAAAAGACTGTGGAGAGAGGCTGGGACTGTGGATATGCGTGGGTGTCTTGTGATGCCTGAATAGGACAATCACCATGTGGAAACTGGCCCAAATCATGAAGAGCAAAAAGAAGAAATCTAGCATAAACATGACACTTTGAAACAACACTGAATGGTATGTGAACCGTCTTGTTTTACAGAACATCAGACAATACACGAGTCCAGCTTCAGTGGAACTGTGGGTGGCAGGAGTACTTATGATCACGCACGCGTTCATTAGCACACTGCTTATCCAGGAATAAATCAACAAGGGCAGAATGTGTGTGAAGATTCTGGGCTTGAGCCATGCCCACTTGGAATGAGCGGGACTGATAATAATGGCCTGAGATGTACTCAGTAGCGAAGAAGTGCAAATATAAGCACCCCATGTCACCCTAAAAATGTACAGCACTGCTTTACAACCAATATCCTCCAAAATATTTTTTTTTTTTTAAGATTTTATTTATTTATTTGACAGAGAGAGATACAGCGAGAGAGGGAACACAAGCAGGGGGAGTGGGAGAGGGAGAAGCAGGCTTCCCGCCGAGCAGGGCGCCGGATGTGGGGCTCGATCCCAGGACCCTGGGATCATGACCTGAGCCGAAGGCGGATGCTTAACGACTGAGCCACCCAGGCGCCCCCCTCCAAAATATTTCTAATTCCAGAGGAGGTCACTATATATGGGATGCCCCTGAAGACAGCTGTGCTAACGCTGGCCAAAGTTAGGTGAATGAGAATCCCATCTAAGGGCTTTTTCTGATGAGGTTGAATGAATAAGATATACAGATATATAGTGAATGGCAATAAGCTGTCCATGAACCCAATGCCAGTTCGGACAATCCAGTCATGTTTAGGAACTTGCAGTGATTCATTACTACCTGAGTGGTGGCTTCTGCCCAAGACCTTCCTCCTGAGCTCCAGAAGCACTGACCACACACACACACACGCTCACACGCTCACACGCATTTCCCAAACTCGCTCATGACTTCGTACCCCACGTTTGCTGCTCCTCTCTCAGGCAGCAGCATTCATTGAGTTCAGAGCTGAGAGTAGGATCATCTCAATATTTTCTACACTCT
This sequence comes from Leptonychotes weddellii, assembly GCF_054177405.1. Lineage (NCBI taxonomy): Eukaryota > Metazoa > Chordata > Mammalia > Carnivora > Phocidae > Leptonychotes > Leptonychotes weddellii. The sequence goes on from NW_028023927.1 coordinate 3,098, forward strand.
CACTTCCCTAGTCAAAGAAATGTCATGCTGATTCTATTCCCCACATATAAGCACTATATCCCTCCTTCCCTGGCTCATTCTTCCACATTTATTTTTTTTAAAGATTTTATTTATTTATTTGAGACACAGAGAGAGAGCACGAGTGGAGGGGAGAAGCAGACGCCCCACTGAGCAGGGAGCCCGATGCGGGGCTCCATCCCAGAACCCTGGGATCACGACCTGAGCCGAAGGCAGACCCTTAACTGGCTGAGCCACCCAGGTGCCCCATCCCCATTTATTTTTTAATTCATGCCTTGAAAATCTCTTTTGTGGTGTACTGTGATGCATTTATAATTAGTTCAATTTTCTTGCTCAACTTTGCCATTCAACTCATCTACTATGTGGAAAATAATTATGTTTGATTGTGTCATATCCTTGCTTAAAACTAATCCAGAATAACACGAAAAAGCTGTGGGGAGAGAGAAACAAATAACAACGGGGACGAATAGAAAAACCACAAGATGGTAGACTTAAATCCACCTAAATTACAAATTACATAAATCAAATGTAAGTAGGCTAACCATAACAATTAAAAGCTGAATGTTGTCAGACAGGATTAAAAAAAAAAAAAAAGCAAGAGTCAATTATAACCCACCTGCAAGAAATGTTCTTTACAGATAAACACGCAGGAGTGACATCATGGAAACGTCAGAGTTGGGGGCTCCAAAAATCACTTCCTCCACGGGAGCAACCACGGAGTTGGCAACAATGAACAGAATCAATGTTTTTGGAAGTCTGAGATCTAGCAGAAAACTTACAGGAACCAGGGGAGTGCTTAATGAGAAAAAGAGGGCTTGATTTTGGTAAGAAAGTCTTATGGCCCTTCTGCCTACCCACCTACCATCCAGCCGTCCCTAGCTCCGCGGTGGCCAGGGAGCCCGCGATCTCTATTCCTGGAGTGGCTGGCTGAAATGAAGGGGGAGGCAATGCAGACAGCGTGCTTAAAATAAAGTTTGTGGTCTTGTGTTTTGACCTCGTTCTGTGGTTCTCTGAGAGAACGGTGCAGAGACCTTTGTTTGCAACCATCCCCTCAAGATGGAGCACCACTCTGGATGGCATCTGTTGAAAGTATTTAAAAATACACACTAGCTAAGGCTGCTTGGAGAAAGCGATGGCCTATGGGACGCGCAGAGGATAGATCCTAAAACCTGAGGAGGAGGGGACTGAAGAGGAGCATTCCCAGGGACAGAGCTCTGAGGGGCTACCCCATACATGAGGTGGGATAGTTAATTTTATGTGTTATCTTGCCTAGGCTGTCTGTATCCAGGTGTTTGGTCAAACACCAGTCTGGATATTACTTGAAGGTATTTTTTAGATGAGATTAATATTTAAATCAGTAATTTTGAGCAAATCAGAATACCCTACATAATGTGGTGGGTGTCATCCAATCAGTAAAGAAATTCTGCCTCCAGCCTGCCTTGGGACCAGAACTGTAAGATCAGCTCTTCCCTGGGTCTCCAGCCCAGCGGCCTGCCAGTCCCCACAACGGGGTGAGCCAATTCCTTCAAATCCCTCTCTGTGTCTCTCTCTCTGTCTCTGTCTCTCTCCCCACATCCCATTTGTTCGGTTTCTCTGGTGGACCCTGACTTACCCTACAAAGACAAGCTTAGGATGAACAAAGTAACAAAAAAATATGAAAATAGGGGTGTGTCAAACAGCGAAAGGTTTGCATTAAGGTGGTCTAAAAAATGAAAGACAAGTATTGAAAACAAAGAAAAATTAAGTCAAGAGGCAAGGAGTAAAGATACAGAATTAAAAAAGAATACCTGAATTTCTAGACAAATATATAGATAGATAGATAGATAGTAAAAATTTACAGATTAAAAGCATTATTAAAATGAAACTGGAAATCTTGTTTAACACATAAGCATTAAAAAGTAATATAAAACATTTAATAAGAGGATGAGCATACATAAAGAGGGAAAAGAAGAAATTGAGGAGGATGAGTGGAAAGAGGAGTAAGAATGAAGAAAGAGAAAATAAAAATGAAACATGTAAATCCGTGAAGGAAAAGTGTAAAATAAGAAATAGACTCTATAGTAATGGCAGAAATGATGCTCAAAAATGATACAGCATGAGGAAAAAGGAGAATGCTAGAATTTTAAGAATTATGTGTAAAAAAATTTTTAAAGGATATCGGAGGGAAGAAGAATAAAAGTTCCACACATCCACTTGTGAAATCAGGGAAAAGCAGAAGCACTTATGGGATGCTAGAGATCTAGTTACAGGAAAAAGGAGGACAGCTCTGTACATAAGTGGTTGTAAAAAAGCATAAAGAAAATACATAAAATATCTGGAAGGTATGCAAAACACCTTAAATGAGAAATAAATGGGTACAGAATAAAGCTGAGTAGAATAGAAGGCAGAGGAAAACAAGAGAAGTTGTAACAGAAGGCAGGAGGTGACCCAGTAAAGGAGATTGAGAATCAGATCTTTTAAGAAAGTCACCTAGTGTATGAAGTACAGAGAAGAAAGAGCAGAAGAATAAAAATATTAGAGGGATGTAATGAATGGAATTAAGTAAAGCTTGAGCAAAATGATTAATGCCAAAATAGATTTAAAATGTGAGAAGACAGGGCGCCTGGTTGGCTCAGCCTGTGAAGCCTGCAACTCTTGGTCTCAGGGTTATGAGTTCAAGCCCATGCTGGGTGTAGAGAGGATTTAAAATAAATAAATAAAAAATGAAAAAGTATAGAATATTATTTTTAATAAATAAATAAGATAAAAAATAAAATACAATGTGAGAGGAATTTTAAAAAGAAATACTGTAAAAGTGGACAATGAAACTTGAGTAGATTTAAACACAGCAAGTGCATTATGAGGATAGGAGATTACTAAAGTACTTAATAAATACTTGTTTAGCACTTATTCTGTATAAAGCAATGTCCTAATGCTTTACAGATACTTAATTTATTTAATTGTCATAAAATCCATGAGATATGTACAATAATTCTTCCTAATTCACAGACGAAGACCCGAAGAGACTGAGTAACCAGCCCAGGGCCTCCCTGCTAATATGTGGCAGGAACTGAACTGACCCCAGGCAGCCTCTCACCTCCATCCATCCTGCTAACCACTGCTTGGGGAAGGAAGTAGCAGAAAAGAAAAAGAGAAATAAAGGAAGGGAGAAAAAATAAAGAGAAAACAAAAAGACCAAGAGTCAGTGTTTGGTAACCAAAATTAGTAAGAGGTAACACTGAAATAGCAGGAGAAAAATGTGAGCATAAAGTACATTAATTTGGGAAAGGAACGAATGAGGGTGGTGCTGACTAATAAATGTGCAGGGCCCCACGCGAGATGAAAACACAGGGCCTCTCGTGAAAAAGTATTAGGAATTTCGAGATGATAACAGCAAAAGCAATAAGCCAAACTCAGGACTGTCCCCGTGAAGCTGGCCCTAAATAAGAATAAGAAAAGCTTTCAGGAGCCTTAAACCTCCCTCAAATTCTCAGAGCAGAAGGCTTTGAAGAATACTCACCAAAGGAGGTTTCCACCGCCGGTCAATGCAGGCAGGGCGGGCCCAGACTGCTCGGGGCCCACTGGGAGAGAAGGCGCGTCTTCGTTTGGACTTGTCATCCTCAGTGAACTCGGCCCACTGGGAGAGAAGGTGGGTCTTCGTTTGGACTTGTCATCCTCAGTGAAGGTGTCTCTGCAGAGAGCAGATTGCCCCAATGTGTCCAGAGAAGCCACAGATCCCTCTCCAGATACCACGTCCTCCTGGCAAATTTAATATAATCATCAATTAAAATCACGAACTTAACACCTGGGCACGCTTCTTTTCAGCTCAGACGATGCATACCCGAGTGTATTCTCCGGCGCTGCAGGACGACCCCAGAGATGAGTCCGCCGTGAGCTTCACGCAGGGGACAGAAAGTGCAGCTCTGCTCTTCCGTGGGCCTTCCTGCAGCGTCCCAGGGAACTTTTCTCCCTTGAACGCTGCCGTGATAGCGAAACATTTCGAGTGGGTCTGTATTTCTGAAGTTGTCTTAAAAAGCAATCTGAAACGCTGTTAAGTTTTTTTTTTTCCATGAGCTAGGCCCCAAATTTTAATAGAACCCCTAGTACCTGTATTAGTTGATATGTACAAGATGCCTTAGGATTTAAAATTTTTTACTGTATTTTAATTGCTTTCAACAACATAAGATTTAATATGATACAGTATATTTCACTGTGAAAATGTGAACGCATACAACTACACGCATATTCAACAATGCAATATATAGAAATAAATACACAGATTTGCACAATATGGCTTTTACAAAATCAAACACTGTCAGTAGCTTTAAAGCCTCCGGTATCTCCCTCCTCAATTTCACCTTTTCTTTCTACCCAGAGGCATTGCTATTTTGGGTCTATCATTCTTCCCCCTCCCTCACTCCTATCTCAACCACCTTCAACCTCCCTCTCCCCTAGGTCTGCCTTCTGCACTCTACCATCCCCCCCTCCCTAAGCCCCCGACTGACCATCTGTCATCTTCCTAGGCAGCACCCCTCCCTGGTCTCTCTCTACATGGCCCATCCAGCACCACCTCAACGTCAATCTTGTTCCTCTGGAAAAATTCCCAGCCACTAATGTGGATTACATCTATGTCCCTCACTCCCACTGCCTTGCCACCTAATAGTAGTGGACATAGTAACAGCAACCCCTGATTGGTTCTTTAAACATATTTGCTGGCAGCTTCCTCAGAACCAATCCGAGTTCACCCCAAGGCCCTGGGCCTAGATCCTGGAGAAGGCTAGGTTGTGCAGAAGGGCAGATGGGTAAATTAAGCTACACTAAACTGCTTGTCAATTTTGTGGACTAAAACTTAAAAATTGCCATAATTTCTTGCCTACCTGATAATGTGCTGAATGTGTGCATTACCTGCTTAAATAACAAAATAATTAGGTACCCGGGATTTACATATTATGGCACTATTATACAAATCGCAAAGCAATTTGAAGAGGAGTGAACATGGAGTCCAAGCTCCAAGACATTGAAAATTTATTTTAATCTTTTAAATTAGCAGACTTTATTTTTTAATAACAGTTTTAGATTTACAGAAAAACTGAACAGAAAGTACAGGAACTGTCCAGATACTTTCTCCTCCCCCCACCTCCACTCCTAGTTCCCCTCTTAGCAACATCTTGCATTGGTGTGGGACATTTGTTACAACAGATGAATCAATATTGATACATAAATATTAACTAAAGTCCACAGTTTACAATAGGGTTCACTCTTTTGTTGTATACTCTATGGGTTTTGCCAAATTCATAATGTCATCTATCCCCCATTATAGTTTCATATAGAATAAAATGCCCCATGCTCCCCCTCCCCAAAACCTCTGATCTTTTTACTCTCCCTAGTTTCGTGTTTTCCAGAATGTCATATAGCTGAAATCACACAGCCTTTTCAGACTGGTTTTGTTCAGGTAGCAATCAATACAGACTTGAGGTTCCTCCCTGTCTTTTCATGACTTCATAGCTCATTTGTTTAGTGCTGAATAATATTCCATTGTATGAATGTGCCACAATTTATCATATTCCTCTACTGAAGTGTTTCCTGGTTGCTTCCAATTCCTGGCAACTATAAATAAAGCTTCTATAAACATTCATGTGCAGGTTTTTGTGTGGACAAAACTTTTCAGCTCATTTAGGTAAATACCTAGAAGTGTGACTGCCAGAGGGCATGGTAAGACTGTTTTGTTTTGTAAGAAACTGCCAAACTGTCTTCCAAAGAGGCTGTACCATTCTGCATTCCCACCAGCAATGAACGAGAGCTCCTGTTGCTGCACATCCTGACTTTTGGTTTCCCCAGTGTCCTGGATTATAGCCACTCTAACGTGTGTCACGGCATCTCACTGATGCTTGATTTTGCAATTCTCTCATGATGTATGATGTCGGGCATTGTTACACATGCATATTTGTCATCCGTGTATCTTCCATGGTGACTTACCTATTCAGGTCCTTTGCCCATTTCTAAACTAGGTTTTTAAAAAACTCATTGTGAGTTTTGACAGCTTTATGTTTATTTTGGATACCAGTCCTTTATCAGATAGGTTTTGCAAATATTTTCTCTCAGTCTGTGGCTTGTCTTTTCATTCTCTTAACAGTGTCTTTAGAGTGGAAGTTTTTAATTTTAATGAAATCCAATAGATCAATTTTTTCTTTCAATGCCAAGATGTTTGATGCTGTCTGTCTCCTTACCTGGCAGGGACTTCTAACTCAGGGCTGCTATTGTCAAGCCATCATGCATAAAGGATGCTCAAAGTAACCTTCCGTTCTCCCCTCTCATTCTCTCCCAGAACCCCAGCTAGGCGGGTCAAGGATCAAAGTCCACATCCCTACTTAGGCCTCGTTGCCTGGATTCCTGAACTCTTCCGATGGCCTCCTTCTTGACTCCTGGCTCCAGACACTGACTTCAAATACATCTTCCTTGCAACTAACTTTTTTTTTCCTTTTTAATCTTTCTTGTTAAAAATGGAAATAGTTTGATTTTTTTAATGAGATAGAACCTTGTAGAAAATATGAAACAGTGCAGGAAAACCAAAAGAATTCCTTGCAAACCCACCCCAGTAACACACCAGAGATAACCACTATGTTAATGCTTTGGTCAATATCCTCCCTTTTTCTCTGACCACGTCTCTATCTAAAAATCTATAGCTGTATTTTCACACAAATAAAGCCTAGAATTTAAAATTGCATGAGGTTAAGAAGAAGCCTTATCTATGATGGACACAGACAAGCAATATATGAAGGTCTGCCTTATCTTTGCTGGAACGACCCAGGCCTCGGGGCGCCCAGCAGCGGGGGCGAGAGCAGCCTCGGGCCTTGACTCGTGGGCAGCACGAGACTTCGATCATTTCCTTTGTCCAGAAATCGCTGCCTCTCGGGTCTTCTATTCAGAACCTTGTACTTTTAACTGAATGGAACAGGGGGAACTTTTCTTTCCCGAGGACACTGAAGTCGCGGGCAGGGGAGACTCCAGGAGGAGATTGAGCCACAGAAAGTCACGAAGGACTCGAGAAGGGAAACTACTGCGCACCCGGGAGCAGAGTGTTCCCTCCAGCCTTTCTCTAGTGTCTCCGACCCGACCCGCTCCTCCCGGGGACTGAAGGCAGCGTCCTAGCCTCGCGGCGCCACGGCCCGCTGCGCCCGAGCCACTCCGCGCTGGGTCCCTCTCCAAGGCCCTCCTGTCGTCCCGCCGACAACTGAAGGGCGACCGGGATTCGGACGCGGGGCGGAGACCCAGGACGGGTCCGGGAGGTGGCCGTGTCGGGAGCTCGTCCTCTCGCCCGTCCGACCTGGCGACGAAAAGGTAAAGGCAGCAGGAAAGGAGAAGCGTGGGAAACGCCCGCCGAATCCCCGAATTCAGCGCCCAGGGTTGCTGGCTGCTCCGGGGGCCCTGTCGGCTCTCCAGCCCTGCGCACCCCGAGCGCCGCCCCCACCCACCCTGCGGGGCTCCGACCGCCAGCCTTACCCCGACTCCGGGGCCGCGCGCCTGGACCCCTGAGTGGCCGCAGCCGGAGCCTGGAGACCCGGCGCCCACTCGACTGCAGCTCCCAGACGGCGCTGGCGCGGCGGGCGCGGACGCGGAGTGAGGCCGAGTGGGGTGGCGCGCCGCCGCCCGGCCCCTCCCCGGCGCGCGCCACCGCCGCCCCGGCCCTCCCCGGCGCGCGCCCCGCCGCCGCCCCGCCCCTCCCCGGCGCGCGCCGCCGCC
>NW_028023928.1:0-641 GCF_054177405.1 Leptonychotes weddellii
TGGTTTTTGAGTAATCTAAAAAACAAGCGGACACTAATGCCTATCAGTTTTGTATTCTTCAGTGAGTTTGGCAAAGACTTACTGAGTGTTGTTTTTGAACTAACTCCTTGTTAGGTGCTATGGAGCAGGGATGAAAGAAACAGCCTCTGTCTTGAGAAACGTCCGTCCAGTGTGGTGGGGAAGGCGGAAGAGCAAACCACCCCAAGCCCCAGAGATGAGGGCTGTACATCGGGAATGTTAGGGTTCTGGGTTATAGGAGAGGGCTACCAACCCATGCTAGGGCCAGAGGGGAGGCTTCCTGGAGGAGGGGACCTTCAATCTATGTCTGGAAGGGCCAGTAAGAGTCGGCCAGAGGAGAAAGAGAGAAGGGAATTCAAGGCAGGGGGAACAGGAAGGCAAAGGCTTACAGGGAAAAAGGAACAGGGCCAGTATGGGTTTGGGGTCCAGCTCATTGCTAACATCAGGGTGGGTTATGGAAGTCAGGAATCATCTAGAAAAACAGGCAGGGATGTCAAAGGAGGTCAGAAGGTAAACGCCTTCCTGCTAAGGGTGACTTAGAGACAACAGGGTGGAAAAGTCGCATCCACAGGACCTGGTGAGCAGCTGGGTGTGCTGCAGGTAGGGAGTGGGGGGGGGGGGTG
>NW_028023929.1:0-641 GCF_054177405.1 Leptonychotes weddellii
ACACACGTGGTCACACGCGCCTGTGGGCATGCGTGCAGACACCCACGTGCACGGCAGTACAGACACAATCGTACGCACATGTTTGCGTCAGGCGGGGGCCTTGTGGAATAGCGAGGGGTCTATGGTGGGAGTGTGGTGTGGTTGGAGAAACGGATTCCTTCCTGAATGGAGCCCCTCCCCAGCCCCCGCACGGTGGACATGGGGCGGGGGGGAGGGCAGGTCTGATTTACTGCCCCTTGACCGCCAGAGCCGCCTGCCGCCGCATGTAAGCCAGGATGTCCATCTTGACGGTGTTGACCGTGGTCCGGTGGTACCAGCGCATGATGGGTACACCGTCCGGCCCCACCAGGAACTTCTCAAAGTTCCAGCGGATGTCATGGACCTTCATAGGCTCCCAGAAGAGGCGGCCCGGTGAGCCCAGGAGCTCCGAGGTGGGAGGGCAGGAGTTCTGCAGCGGGGAGAAGAGCGTCAACCCTGCTCGGGGCCCTTCCCACCCTCCCTCTCCAGGCCTTCCGGGGTGGAGGTAGGAGAAGCCTGGCACTGAGCAAAGAGCACCAGTTTTTGAGTTGAAAATGGAATCCCAGGGGCGCCTGGGCGGCTCAGTCGTTAAGCGTCTGCCTTCGGCTCGGGTCATGATCCCA
>NW_028023930.1:0-641 GCF_054177405.1 Leptonychotes weddellii
ATTGTTTCCATTGACATTTCCTAATACTTAGCTAGCGGGACTGAGTTTCTCCTTAGCTTATTGACCATTCGTTATTTCTTTTCCCTCGAATTTAAGGTTCGTTAAGAACTATGCCCTGGCGTAGTAAGGAATTTTTTTTTTTTAAGATTTTATTTATTTATTTATTTATTTGAGAGAGAGAGAGAAACAGCATGAGAGGTGAGAGGGTCAGAGGGAGAAGCAGGCTTCCCACTGAGCAGGGAGCCCGACGCGGGACTCGATCCCAGGACTCCAGGATCATGACCTGAGCCGAAGGCAGTCGCTCAACCAACTGAGCCACCCAGGCACCCGTGTAGTAAGGAATTTACTTTTGCCCAAAGAGAGGTCTGGCCTTTGCCCTCAGCTTCTGGGAGGTAATCTCTAAACCCTAACTACTCTGCCAGTTTAAAGGTAATCTCTAAACCCCACTCCCCCTGCTTGTGTTCCCTCTCTTGCTCTGTCAAATAAATAAATAAAATCTTTTTAAAAATAAAATAAAGTAAAATAAAATATCCAGCCCTAACTACTCTGCCAGTTTAAAGGTCTACACAGACAGGCCCCTTCCTAACCAGTCATGCCTCCCACTACCCCCAAACCAGATTCTATTTCAGGGCTAATAAAGT
>NW_028023931.1:0-641 GCF_054177405.1 Leptonychotes weddellii
CATTACTACTGAGCATGTGAAGTGGCATAAAGATAAAGGAGGCTGAAGTCCATGAGCAAACTGCACAGTAATGACAGTGACAGAGGTGAATATTGAATGATCAGGACTTGAGTCACCTGACATCCTCCGCCTAAAGATGCGTGTACATAACTATTTCTAAATCATATACGTGTTACTACTGTAATATAGTATGTACTACGCTATAAAATACCTACAAGCTAGACACTTAAAATGATGTAAGAGCCATAGAAAATGCACTATTGCCCCCTTCTTCTGCCCCCACCTACCTGGCCCTGCCACCTGGTTTGTAGACTGCTGGCCTTGAAGACTGGGTATAAGCTTAGTTAGCAGTATTTGGAGCTGGGGAAGCATATTGAGAAGAGCAGGCCAAGGAAGGAGGCTTGGGTGTGGAAAAGGTTCCTCTTTGCCTGGCACCTCATTCATTCATTCATTCTCCAGCCTTAGGAGTAGAGTCTTTTCCAAAGGCAGAGACAATGCTTTCTCCATGTATATCCCTAGATTGTAGCACAATGCCAGGCACCAAATAAATTTTTTTTTTTTACTGTTTGATGTTTTTATTTCTTTAATTTTATTTTATTATGTTATGTTAGTCACCATACAGCACATCATTAGTTTTTGAT
>NW_028023932.1:0-641 GCF_054177405.1 Leptonychotes weddellii
ATGTTGGCGTTGGTCCTTCCAGGTGCCCTCAAGTGGAAGGAAGACCTTTCCAGGAAGGCAGCTGAGGCCTTTCTGAGGCAGCAACAGGCAACTCCAAACCTTCGAAAGCTTATTTATGGCACAGGTAAGAGAGCTCTGGTTCACATCTAGAAACGTTTTAGTTTCTTAGACCATTTTCTGGAAGGGAGATGAGGAAATTAGTTGGAGGATTTGGGTGGTACTTTTGAAATCCATATGATATCGTTGGCTGTCGTAGTTTATATGTAGCAGATGTTTTTAATCATCAGCTCATGGGTTTGCCATAAAACTTTTGACGAGAATACTCTCCATTATGTCATTTTATATCCTCTATCCAAAGTCCTTCAGGACATTTTTTTGGGTAGAATTTAGTGCCAGAAAAGAACAAAGTGGTGCATTTTATATTGTGGTCCCAGTTACTATGTGATTAGAACAAGGCCAAAGGAGTATATGGGAGCTAGGAGCATTGAATCGAAAGGTTGGTGTGTGCTGATTTCCATTCAGGTTTTGCCTAAGTACTCTTTTTTTTTTTTTTTAATGTTATGTTAATCACCATACATTACATTGATGTAGTGTTCCATGATTCATTGTTTGCATATAACACCCAGTGCTCTTTAATACCC
>NW_028023933.1:0-641 GCF_054177405.1 Leptonychotes weddellii
GTCACGCTGCTGCTCATGGTACCTTCCGGCCTTTTCTGTGTGCAGAGGTCTTCGATCCCGAGAAGGAGCGGGAGGCTGGTACCTCCAGGGCCAACAAGAGGTCCTTGCGGTCCAGGCAGCACTAGCTGGTGCGCTGCTACGGGGCTCGCTGCCTTCAGGGACAGCCGGCAGGCCCTGTTTGGGAGATGGTGCTTCACGTTGCACCTGAGCCCCCGTCTGCTTTGTGATCACTCGTGAGCAGGTTTGGAATAAAAGTTACTAAGGAGTCCTCGCTGCAGCCTCGGTCTGTGGTCGCGCGCCCCCTAGGAGGCTTCCCGGGGTGGCTCCCGGATAACGGAGAACCCCTCGGCTTGGGTCCCCGCTGGGGAAGCTGCCAGAGCTCCTCCCGCACGACACCCGCCCAGCTGCTCAGCCTCAGCCCCCGGCTTGGGTCACTCATGCCATCAACACTGGCCGGCCCAGCCCTCCCCAGCCCCCCACAGCCCGGACCCTCCTCTGGCCCGAGGTGCAGCTTGCCTGACGGGCCAGAGGCTGCTCTCCTCACTGGGGGCCTCCGCCCCTGCCTGGTGAAGGGCAGCGCCACCATCAGCCATCCTGTCGGCCTAGATGCCCCCTCCTCCCTGGCTCACCTGCCACCGAAC
>NW_028023934.1:0-641 GCF_054177405.1 Leptonychotes weddellii
GCTGCGAGGGATTCGGGGGTTGTGATGGGGACAAACAAAACCCCTCGGTGTTTATTCACTTCACGGCAGCTTGGACTTAAGACAGCCGGGTTAAGGGACCCGGAAGGTGTCTTCAGAAAATATGGCGACATCCTGGCTTCAGTTGTCACTGGATGCTCTTAAGGGCGCCATTCCTTGATCATATCAAACATGGCGCCTGCCTGGCTTCTCTGGCCTCAGCGGCCACTTGCCCTCAACTACAATGGCCGCTGCGGGGGGGGGGGAGGTTAGGCGAGGCGGAGACGGAACTCGGAAAAATGGACTGGGGGGCGGAGCCTTCCTGCCCTCAAGAAAGATGGACGGGCCGTGGCTTCCAGCACCGCTCTTTGCCCGCGCTGCCCGGCGACCGGTGATTGGCCCACAGAGCAGGAAGAGGCTGCGCCGCCAGATCTCGGGTTGGCCGGGCGTTGGAAAGAGCACCTCGGTCCCCTGGCTTTGGAACCTATGGAGACCCTCCGCGTCCGTGGAACTCGGGATTGTGCCCTCGACGGTCTCCTTCCATGCCTCCCGACGGCAGGATCTGGAATCGGGTCCCTAGCCCCTGTGAGAGACACATATACCCTGGCCAAACCCTGGGGACAGCCAAGGTAGAAACCAGGTAC
>NW_028023935.1:0-641 GCF_054177405.1 Leptonychotes weddellii
AAATGCAAAAACCCTATTCTGTTGAGTGAAAGAGAATAAAACATAGACAAAATAAGAAGTGAACTGTTGTCCTCACCTGTGAAGTCTCTGTCCCCACGGGGCTTCTCGAAGTTGGCCTTATTCCTGTAACTGTCCGGCCCCTGGGCTCTAGCATGTCCCTTCTCTCTTGCTCTAACCTGGACTGGGGATCGCTCTGTGCATCAACCGAGCGGCCGGGATCTGTGGCTACAGCAGGCTGGGGGCAGGCCGAGGAGCTGAGCAGCTGCCGTGCTTTTCCAGCCTCTTGAAAGTGAGGACTGCGCCCCCGCTAGCCTGCATGCTGCTCTGCCCAGGGGGAGCTGGGGGGACACACCGCACACGCTGCCGCCAAGGACGTAGCTCCCTGTCTGGCCATCGGGTTGGGTGGGGTACAGCCTCTGTAATCGGAGACCTCGAGGCCCACTGCTTAGCCTCCCCCCACCTCCCAGGTCTCCGGAGGGTTATAGAGCTGATGGCTTCCTGCAGTCTGTGGGTCACTGGGGCTGAGCGCCCAGGCTCAGCAGGTCCTGGACTGGCCTGCCTGGGGCTCCGTGGGGGCCAGACACGCTTCCACACGCCCCCCACCCATGCAGAGGTGCACCTGTCCCAGGCACGTGGCCGGC
>NW_028023936.1:0-641 GCF_054177405.1 Leptonychotes weddellii
GGGAGCCCAATGTGGGACTCGATCCCAGGACCTTGGGATCATGACCTAAGCTGAAGGCAGATGCTTAACTGACTGAGCCACCCAGGAGCCCTGTAAAAATGATGTTACCTTTTAGTGAGAATTAATATATTCTTTTTTTTTTTTTTGAAGGTTGACTCTTTAATTATGCATATAAAACAAACCCAGCAGATTTTCCAAATGAAACCATTTCAGGCTTCATTGTTACCTAATTTTTAAAAAAAGCTTTCACCTTTTATATTCCTGGCCTCAAATGAGTATATTTGAATTATGAACATGACTATGTCTGTTAATAATATAAACTGTTAGGACATATGTGTTGGGAAGTTGTTGGTTATTTAAAATTGAAGTCCTAGTCCTATAACTTGGTTTTGTTTTTTAACATTTTACCTGGTATCAGTGTAGAGCCCCAGAGTTGGCTCTGTTCACCTCTTGTGTATGGCCTTTGGAAAACTGGCCCTAACTGAAGATCATTGGGAAGCTGTGTGGTTTTTAAGAGCTGGCTATAGAACTTCAATGTTTTTACTAGGAATCTTCCCTAGGACTTACTACCTCCTTCCTGGTGGCTCCTGTTGCTGGATGGATGCAAGATACCTGGAGTTCTAGCCACACGGCCACATCTA
>NW_028023937.1:0-641 GCF_054177405.1 Leptonychotes weddellii
GATCACGACCTGAGCCGAAGGCAGTCGCTTAACCAACTGAGCCACCCAGGCGCCCCAGGTATCAAACCTTCTATCAGCCTCAAGGGCGGTGGCCTCATCTCCAGATCCAGCCCCAGTACTAGACCTGGGAGTGAATCACTATTTGTCCAGTCCCCTTTGCCAGTGATTGCTGTCTGCTGGGACATGTGGGACATGTTCAGGAGAATGAGATAGGGGAGGATATCTGATGAGAGGATTCTAAAAACAGATAAAGAAGAAAGGGCTCCCCTTCTGCTCTTGGATGCTGTTATGTCTCAGCACCCATCTGGAGGCCATGAAAGAAGTTAGCCTGAAAGGAAACGCTGGAGAGGGCAGAGTAGAAAGACAAAAGTAAGGACACCTGGGTGGCTCAGTCGCTTAAGCATCTGCTTCAGCTCAGGTCATGATCTCCGGGTTCTGGGATTGAATCCCACGTCCTTGGGCTCTGCTCAGCGGGGAGTCTGCTTCTCCCTGTCACTCTCCCTCTGTGTTTTCCCTCTCTCCCTCTCTCAGATAAATAAATAAAATCTTTAAAAAAAAAGACAAAAGTAAAGTAGGATTTTGATGACATTCAAATACTGCCAAATTAACTAACCTTGGGACTATCCTACCTCTAAAGGTCT
>NW_028023938.1:0-10833 GCF_054177405.1 Leptonychotes weddellii
CTCAATGAGATACCACCTCACACCAGTCAGAATGGCTAAAATTAGCAAGTCAGGAAATGCCAGATGTTGGCCAGGATGTGGAGAAAGGAGAACGAACCCTCCTACACTGTTGGTGGGCATGCAAGCTGGTGCAGCCACTCTGGAAAATAGTTTGGAGGTTCCTCAAAAAGTTGAAAATAGAGCTACCCTACAACCCAGCAATTGCACTACTGGGTATTTACCCCAAGATACAAATGTAGTGATCCGAGGGGGCACATGCACCCCAGTGTTTATAGCAGCAATGTCCACAATAGCCAAACTATGGAAAGAGCCCAGATGTCCATCAACAAATGAATGGATAAAGAAGATGTGGTATATATATATATAATGGAATATTATGCAGCAATCAAAAAAATGAAATCTTGCCATTTGCAATGATGTGGATGGAACTAGAGGGTATTATGCTAAGTGTAATAAGTCAATCAGAGAAAGACAAGTATCATGTGATCTCATTGATACGAGGAATTTCAGAAACAAGACAGAGGATCATAGGGGGAGGGAAGGAAAAATGAAACAAGATGAAACCAGAGAGGGAGACAAACCATAAGAGACTCTTAATCTCAGGAAGCAAACTGAAAGTTGCTGGAGTGGGGGTGGGTGGGAGGGATGGGGTGGCTGGGTGATGGACATTGGGGAGGGTATGTGTTATGGTGAGCGCTGTGAATTGTGTAAGATTGATGAATCACAGACCTCTACCCCTGAAACAAATAATACATTATATGTTAATAAAAAAAATTTTTTTAAAGAAAAAATAAATAAAATTAATTTTAGGATTCAAGACACTAAGGTTAACAATTAAGACAATAACTGTCTTTGTTCCACCAAGGACATTAATTTTAGATAGTCTAGGAAAATAATCATCTCAGGGCTACATATTCTGCAAAATATAAACCAGGTAGGAATACGGAATAAAATATGTATGATTCTTAGTATAGCTAGGATTTTTAAAACATAAATGAAATCCTACAGAGATGGTAAATGAAGAACAAGCTAGAAATCTTAGCGGGAATTTGAAGGTGTAGCAGTCCAGAGGGAACTGGCCACCCCAGAAACTAGGAGTGTGTTTTAAAGGCATCACTTTGACCACAGAGTGGGCTTTAACTCTCAAGTTGGGGAATTTAGAATTGAATCCCCTAAATAAAACGGACCATCAAAATGCTGTACCTTTAGTGAAAGTGTGAAATAGGAAAGAATACTTCTTTTTGGGAAAAGATGATCATAAAATAAGCATGCCTGTCTTGGCTTGAGCTTGGGTGGAAAATAAAGTCTCCTATAAGTGTTGTAACATCAGGCTTGTCTTATGTGGATTTGAGGTTCAAATTTACTCCACCTGCATGGTACAGGAAACCTCAAATTAAGGAAAAAATTCAGTGTTCTCATAATGGTATTTCTTATGGGTCCCTGGGCCAATTCAATTAATTTTTAAAGGGACTTTCCTTCATCAGGACCCTATAAGTCTCCGATAACATATAAACTCAGTCTAAACTCTAAGATTCACTAGGAAACAAGGCAATAGAGAGAGAGAGTAAATAAACAAACCAACAAAACCCACAAAGAACAGAATTCGTCTCTTAGAAATTGCAATAATGAAATAATCAGATACAGGTTTTAAAATGAGTATGTTTAAGTTAATAAATAAATGAGAGATTTATTTTAAAGAATTCAGGAGTCAGACTGCCTGAGTTGAATCTTACCTCCAGGATTTGCTAACTGTGTGACCTTGACCTAGTCATTTTACTTCTCTTTACTTTCTATGAAAAAAGGAAGAAAATAACACTACTGACTTAAAGGTGTTGGTGTAAGTATTAAATGAGCTACAGTATGTAAAATCTTACCATAGATTATTAAAAATAGTAAGTGCTCAGTAACTATTAGCTATAATTGAACTATTACTTAAAAGATTGCAGGATATAACTGAACTTAAATATTTATATTGGAGGAAAAAAACCTCAAAATGCCAAGTATTTAAGTTAGAAAAAAAGAACACAAGTATAAAATCAAAGAAAGTACAAGGAAAAAACTAAAAATATAGACAGAAATTACTGAAATAGAATATAAAAATATAAACTAGGATCAAAAGAGCCTGAAATTGAAAAAGGTTAAGAATAGAAAAACCTCAGGAAAGATTTTCAAGTGAAAATGAAAAAAGACACAAATAAGCAATATTAGGAATAAAGTGGCAATCATATAGATCATGTAGTCTCAGTGGGAGTCATGACACATAGGAGCAAAAATTGGTTTTTTAAATCCCTAGAATTTACTGTCTTAGGGATAAAGCACAGATATACATAGAGTATGTAAACAGATACACACTTTAACTGTGATATTAAAATTTCATTTTTAACACTTGAAAATTTTCACAATGTGTATTAAAATAAATGTTTTAAATGCCACAGCCTCATTAAATATTTGCAAAAGCAGATGACTGGTGGGAAGTTTAAATAAGATTGGTGGGATAAATTTTGGTCTGATATTCAGTGATTGTTTACATTCTGATATTTTGTCTTCCATTCCCAAATCCATGGTATCAAAAACTATGCTGTCTGAAAATTATCATAGGGCTAAAAGAATTATTTTTAAAATCCAGATAAATTGAAGATTCTAGAGGACTAAGGAAGCTATGGGGAAATAATCTTCCACTCCAGAGAAATCTCCAAGAGTGATTAATAAGGTCATAATTTTAAAGAGAACACAATTCAGAATCCATTGCTTATTCCCTGAATTAACTTGGGAAAATGACTTAGTCTTTCATTATATCTGTCTAGAAAATGGGTAGTATAATATCACAGGATTATTAATTTTGAGTATTGTGATGAAAATGTTATGTTAAAACACTTATCACCCAAGAGGTAGTCATTGACTTTTTGTCCTATTTCTTTTCTAATCACTGAAGTGGCAGTAGATTCCTACATTTATTGCTCAGGTTCTTTCTTTTTTGTTTTTTTGAAACTAAAACTGATTTTGCCAACAATCACAACAACAAAAAGCCCTCCTCCTCCACATTTGTCAGTTTCTTCTAAGAGATTTCCTATTTCTAAGTGCTGCTTTAGGCTGGGCTACTCAATTGCACATGAAGGTAATGTAGAAAGGTTGCAAATCTTGTCTGTTTATTCTTCATGCACAGATTTTAACCTGTCCTTTATTTTTGACTATATAAACAGATTGATTACTTTTCTTTTTATTTGTTACTATTAGAGAGGGGGAGAAGGAAAGGGAGGGAGGGGAGTGGGAGAGGAAGAGAGAGAATCTTAAGCAGGCTCCATGCCCAAAGCAGAACCCAACAGGGGCTTGATCTCACGACTTGGAGATCATGGCCTGAGCGGAAATCAAGAGTCAGACATTCAACAAACTGAGCCACCCAGGCATCCGCGATTGATTACTTTTCTAAATTTTGTCACAACTTCATATTAACTTGGCTCAAATAAACAAACAAAAATGAGCTAAACAAAAATCTCAATTTAAAAATTATTTGAAGCTATTTTGTTATCAGATTTCACACTTTTCATAATCATTTCCAGGTTCTCTTATAATATTTTAATATTATGTAACTCCAAAATGCATAAAACATGGACACTTTTAAAATGCTACTAATTTGGTAGTCTGTGAGACTATTTACCCCAAAGTGAAAAGCTGAAGTCACTAGCACAGTGAATGTTCTTCGCAGTATTTCTAGCAAACCATAGCCTATAGGACTTTGTTTCCATGCAGTAAGTTAAGAAGCAGAAAAAAAAAAAAAAAGGTAAGGGGTGTATTCTATTGTTTCTTACTATGGAATATGAATTGGCTGATTTGTTCTGAGTATTGTAAGTTACAAAGTAAATCTCTTGAACTAGAGGAAGTTCTAGTCATCTGAGTAATTACTTCTATTCTAAAGATAAAAAGAATGTAGGGCCTCTCAAGTAATGCATGATCCACAGAATAAAAATATTGAGCAGGACTCAAAGTACTGTAACAAGCTTAGAGAATGACTGTCATCATTGCTACTGGGCAAACATTTTGAATTCTCTTACTATGACCCTCTCTCTCTCTGAATAAGAGCAAGAACACACATGATTATGGAAGAAGCTGTGGGAGCAGAAGGTGCTGGGCATAGCAGAGGACAGCTTTCTCATTTCCTGACAATAACAACCAATCCAGGCCATACTTCTCCTTGTTCTGTGCTGACAATCCTGGACTTCCCCAGTCTCCTTATATTTCCACCCTCATCCCAGTCTTCATCAACTTGTGATTCTGATTTGAGGACTTTATTGCACCATAATGTTTCAATTACCTAAGCAAGAAATAAGATGTCAAGAAATATACTTCACCAAAAAATGATCTGACAAACACATTTGTTCACCACTGTTCAATATCTTACAGGAGGTTGGTAACTAGAAGTGAAGGTCTGGATTTAAGGCATAAGGAGATGTCAGTTCTGCTTTTGGCAAACATTTTCATATTTGTTATCTTTAAAGTGGCGAGCCAACTTTTCAGCTTCTTGGGTGACTTAAGAAAGGTCGACAGAATTGGAAATCAGAACAAAGAACAACCTATAGAAAACACACCTTTTTATATGATTAAATAGAAAAATTAACATGTTGAGAAAAACAGGTTATTTAGCAATAAGGTTAAGAAGTGTAGGTAATCCTATTGACTTTTTTTTAAGATTTTATTTATTTGAGAGAGACAGAAAATGTGCATGCACATGAGCAAACATGAGCAGGGGCCGGGGGGGGCCGGGGACAGAAGGAGAAGCAGGCTCCCCGCTGAGCAGGGAGCCCCATGTGGGGCTCAGTCCCAGGACCCCTGGGATCATGACCTGAGCTGAAGTTGGACGACACTTAACCAACTGAGCCACCCATGTGCCCCAATCCTATTGACTTTTAAAATAATTTCAGATCTTAATCTTCATATATATGCATAGATGTATGCATAGCCTTATTAGATATAACACTTAAACATAAGCAATAAAGGAAAAAACAGGTAAATTGTACTTAATTATAATTAAAACATTTTGAGCTTCAAAACACATCATCAAGAAAGTGAAAACACAACCACTGAATGAGAAGGAATATTTACAAATCATAAAACAGGTAAGGGATTTGTATTTACTTCCATTGTTTCTTCTGAGGAGTCAGCTGTTAGGCTATTTTTTTGCCTGTTTTTGTTTGTTTTTTTAAAAGATAGTCACTTTGCATATTTTTAAGGTTTTTTTTCTTTGTATTTGCTTTTCAGCACTTTTATGTTGACCGGGCGTGGACTTAATTTCATTTACTCTGCTTAGGTTCTTAGGGTTTGTCAAATCCACAGATTGGTATATTTCAATAACATTGTAAAATTGTAAATCATTATTTCTTTAAATATAACTTCTGCCCCATTCTCTGGTATACCGATTAAATTCTATTAGATTTTTTCACTGTATCTCATCATCTTTGTTTCCTTAACTTCTCTTCTGATTTTTATTCTTTTGCCTCTCTGTGCTAAATTCTGCTGTTTTTTGCTGACCAGTCTTACAATACTAATTCTCTTCTCATCAATTAAAAACTAATTACTTCTGAGCCTATCGGTTGTATTTTCAAATTTGATTATTGTGTTTGTTAGTTCTAGAATTTCCATTGCATTATTTTTTACATTCTTCAGTTATCTGTTAAAGTTTTTAATCATGTATTTTATCTTCTGGAACATAGTAAATACAACAATTTTTTAGTCTATTTCAAGAAAACTCAAATGCTCTGTGGTTCTGGGTCAGTTGCTTACAATTTATGCTGGTTGGCCTCTGTTATATTGTCCCTTTGTATTTCGTTGTTTATGATAGTGTTTTTATTATTAAATGTGCAGAATTCTTCATAAAAATAATTTGAGGTCTAAAATGATGTTATCTTCCTCAATAGAGAATTATAGAATTATTATTGCTTTTGGAAGGCAGTTTTTTAGACACAATCCTGTGTGTGTGTGTGTGTGTGAGAGAGAGAGAGAGAGAGAGAGAAAGAGAGGAGCCTCTTTATTGGGGTACCTCCCTTTACTGGTCTAACAAAAGATCCAGATTAATCATGCCATTGTTTTATTTTCACAGTGGTTTTTTTCCTCAAACTGCTTTGAAATTAAACAGATTTATTTGTAAAGATACCCTTCTACATTAAACCTTCTCAACCCACAAAGGCCCCACTTACTGTTAACTTCTATGGACACATTTTCATTCACTCATTTATCCTGTATACAAAAATCCCACCTTTTTGCCAGAAGTTAAAAACAAACAAAAACAGAGAACCTAAAGATTCTCAAATGGCTTTCCACCAAGTCACCAAAAGAAAATCACCAATATCCAAAATTTTTTAAACCAGTAAAAATTTCTACTTTCCAAAAACATATTTATTTTATATCACCATCAATTATGCAACAGCATACACAGCCCTAGGAAAGAGAAAATATTTCATTACAAAATATTTGTGATCAAGAAAATATCGCTTGCCTTTAAATAAAGAATAGGAAAAGTGGCAGAAAAAATAAGTATGTTTAGAGATGTCTATTTTTCACAAGTAACAGAAAAGTACACACATACGTAATGAAGCTAAAATATGTATGAGCTACAAAATGAGTCTAGCAGTGCTTACACACGTGTTATAAAGTGAGGTTGTTTAGACTCCTCTCTCTCAGTGTTTGTTTATAAAAGTACAAAAAGAGCCTCACCAAACGAGGATTTCGCTGAGTTGAAATCCATGGTACAAGCAGCCAGTAGGCAGAGACTGGAGCTATAACCTTGGCCTGTTGTTGCTAACAAACCCATTCCACCAAATAACCCAAGCCCCTCTCCCCTGCCCCAGTTTGACAAGATAAATACACTTTCAGGGTTTGAGTTGACATCCAGGTGAGCTGTAGTCCCTTGGAGGACCTACATCCAATTCACCAGTATTTCTAGTGCATAGCCTTTCAAAGGTCCAAACTCAAACTGAAAGATTTACTTGTGTGCTTCTATTTCTGGGTATAATATGGATGGTGCTGGTTTTCTTCTTCACCCTTGAGTGTTAACTGGAGACTACTCAGCCTCACTGCCTCTTGGCATCTATCTCTGAGTTTGGCATCTATCTCTGAGTTTGGCCTCCTCCAAAAAAATGTCCCAAATGCCATTCTTAACACCTTAGGTATAGCTCCATCCTTTTCAAAATCTTCCTAAGATTACCAATCTATTTTACCATTTCAGTGTCTTCAAGCATTTTAAAAAACAAAGTTTTGAGCTTTTCTAATTGTCTTAATGAGGTATTAACCCCGCCCTGCCCCCCTTCCCCTTAAGAGGAAACCACCCTTAAAAGGATTTTACATCACCCTGGAGAGAGCCCTCCACCCTTTCCCACCTGATAGGTAGATGAGCGCATGGGCAAAAACCTGATTGGGTGACAAGCACAGGGAGGGTTAATCAGATTAAAACAGTTCCCAACAGCCCATAAAAATGCCTAGACTTAGAAATTCCCGTGGCAACCCTCTTGGGTCCCCTCCCTCCTCGGGAGCTTTGTACTATATATAGCTCAATAAACTTTACTATCACTCAATACTATCACTCAATAAGCTGCTTTGCTGCCCACCACTCTTCATCTGATCTATCTCTCGATTCTTCTAAGTGGCGTGACCAAGAATGGCAGCCACCAAAGGAAAAGAAATCCTGCAACAAAATAAGTTATACCGTAAGCATGGAGAACATGTAGAGGGCAATT
This sequence comes from Leptonychotes weddellii, assembly GCF_054177405.1. Taxonomy (NCBI): domain Eukaryota; kingdom Metazoa; phylum Chordata; class Mammalia; order Carnivora; family Phocidae; genus Leptonychotes; species Leptonychotes weddellii. The sequence continues at coordinate 7,725 of NW_028023938.1, forward strand.
TGGAGTCTAGGGCATTCAAAATTGTGATGGTTAATTTTCTGTGACGACCTAGCTGGGCCATGGTGCTCAGATATAATTATTCTGGGTATTTCTGGGAAGTTGTTTTCTGGATGAGATTAACATTTAAATAGGTGGACTTCAAGTAAAGCAGATTACGGTCCGAAATGTGGCAGGACCTCATCCAATCAGTTGAAGGCCTTAAATGAACAAAGGGTGACCTTCCCCAAGCAAGGACTCCTGCCCTCAGACTGCAACTCTTCCTTGAGTTTCTAGTTGTTCTGCCTAATCCATTAGATTTTGGGTTTGCCACACTTCCACATTCACCTGAGGTAATGCCTTAAAATAATTCTCTCAAGTATATGTATATATATATATGTATATATATATATATATATATATATACACACACACACACCTACACATATCTGTTGGTTTTCTTTCTCTGGAAAGCCCTGACTAGTATGAATATATAACAAGACTTAAAAAGGCAAATGGAGATGGAAGATAGATTTTAGACAATTTTATGAGAAAAAAAAAAAGTCGGGTTAATTAATTTTATCAGGAAGTAGATGGAGGTCAAAAAAAAGTATAAGTCTAGAATTCCTCTTGCTTAGAGGCTAAATATTCAGGAATATATAAGGAACACTTGTCTCTTTAAGCTGGTTATTAAGGGGATTCAATAAATGAAGTTGTACATTAAGTTTTTTTTAAGATTTATTTTTATTTATTTGAGAGAGAGCATGAGCACAGGCAGGGAGAGAGGCAGAGGGAGAAGGAGAGCGAGAATACACAAGCAGACTCCCTGGCTCCAGGCTTGATACCAGTACCCTGAGATCATGACCTGAGCCAAAATCAAGAGTAGGCCGCTTAACCGACTGAGCCACCCAGGGGCCCCACACATTAAGTTTTTATACTATTTCCAGCTCCCTAAAATACTCAGTTACTTAATTCTACTCCCTAGAAAACTAGCTTTAAAAAAAAAAAATTGGAATAACAGATATGTAATGACTTTCTTTAGAGTCTCACATTATTTTGTGGCTTTAAGCAAATTTCAATCTTTGTAGGTCGCCATTGGTTATACAAAATGAGATACTACTCTTGCTGAAAGAGTTTAAGTATTCTCTAAAAACCTTTAAAAACAATATAATTGACAATGTCAGTAATTAGAAAGTTGTTGCTCTTTTAAAAAATATACTAAATAAAAGAGAATACTTTGGTTAAATATTTTCAAAACATTTAAACTGAATTATAGTGTATGTTATGATATAAAGAATAATGAATGGAAGCTAAATGATTAACTCACTAACCTTGGATGTTGCTAGCACTCTGACCTTCACTTTTTGTAAAATGGTATGAATAATTCCTCACTGTTTCACGAGGGTGTTAGGATAAAATGAAATCACAAATATGGAATAGCTTTGAAAAACTAAAGTGCATACCAGATGTTGTTACTAAATGATGGTAGTGAATGCTCAGAAAAAGGAAAAATTTATTTCCTTGAAAAACCATTGGTAAAGCGTTATGAACAATCTGAGAATTTTCCCTAGGGTAGGTGGAGTCCTAAAGTAAATAGATAAAAATCTGTTAGCTTTGTTTTTAAAGCAGTTACATTTTGGGCCCCATGGCATTCCTCCAAGGTGAATGCAAAATATGCATTACATTTTACAGAAGAAAATCACAAGCACAGAGAAATTTTAAAGTTTGCCTAGGTTACAGTGAGCCTCAGTGGCAGAGAAACAAAGAGAACTAAAAATTTCCATATTTATACCAGATGGGAGTACTTGGTAAAGAATGTTGTTATTTGATGGCTTTTCTTTCTCTCTCTCTCTCTCTCTCTTTTTTTTTTTATCTTTCAGTACTGGTCTATTTATTTTCTATTCTTTTTTTTTTTTTTTTAAGATTTTATTTATTTATTTGACGGAGAGAGTGAGAGAGCACAAGCAGGGGGAGCAGGAGGAGAGGGAGAAGCAGGCTCCCCGCCGAGCAGGGAGCCCGATGCGGGGCTCGATCCCAGGACCCTGGGATCATGACCTGAGCCAAAGGCAGACGCTTAACCATCTGAGCCACTCAGGCGCCCCTCTATTCTTTTTTTTAAATTTTATTTTATTATGTTATGTTAGTCACCATACAGTACATCATTAGTTTTTGATGTGGTGATCCACAATTCATTGTTTTTGTATAACACCCAGTGGTCCATGCAGTACATGCCCTCCTTAATACCCATCACCAGGCTAACCCATCCCTCCACTCCCCTCCCCTCTAGAACCCTCAGTTTGTTTCTCAGAGTCCATAGTCTCTCATGGTTCATCTCTCCCTCTGATATCCCCCCTTCATTTTTCCCTTCCTTCTAATGTCCTCTATGCTATTCCTTATGTTCCACAAATAAGTGAAACCATATGACAATCGACTTTCTCTGCTGGACTTATTTCACTTGGCATTATCTCCTCCAGTCCCATCCATGTTGATGTAAAAGTTGGTTATTCATCCTTTCTGATGTCTGAGTAATATTCCATTGTATATATGGACCACATCTTCTTTATGCATTCATCTGTTGAAGGGCATCTCAGCTCCTTCCACAGTTTGGCTATGTGGACATTGCTGCTATGAACATTGGGGTGCAGGTGACCCTTCTTTTCTGCATCTGTATCTTTGGGGTAAATACCCAGTAGTGTAATTGCCGGGTCATAGGGTAGCTCTATTTTTAATTTTTTGAGGAACCTCCACACTGTTTTCCAAAGTGGCTGTACCAACTTGCATTCCCACCAACAGTGTAAGAGGGTTCCCCTTTCTCCACAATCTTTCCAACATTTGTTGTTTCTTGCCCTGTCAATTTTTGCCCTTCTAACTGGTGTAAGGTGGTATCTCAATGTGGTTTTGATTTGAATTTCCCTGATGGCTAATGATGATGAATATTTTTTCATGTGTCTGTTAGCCATTTGTATGTCTTCTTCAGAGAAGTGTCTGTTCATGTCTTCTGCCCATTTTTTGACTTTATTATTTGTTTTTTGGGTGTTGAGTTTGAGAAGTTCTTTATAGATCTTGGATACCAACCCTTTATCTGTAGTGTCATTTACAAATATCTTCTCCCATTTTGTGGGTTGCCTCCTTG
>NW_028023939.1:0-641 GCF_054177405.1 Leptonychotes weddellii
ATTTATGGAAAATTATATGAATCTGTTTCTTGAGTCTAGAGAGAATTCTAGAAGTTATTAACCAAAATATTTCCGGTGGTCATCATGTTAGTATTTCGGATAATTTTTACTTCCTTAGGCTTTCCTGTATTATGATTTTCTTTACAGTGAGACTATTTCAGTTTCACACACACACTCACACACACACAAATAAACCTATTCTTTCCAAATATTAGAAATAAAAGCTTCTGTATACAAAAATATCACTAGGGTTTGTAATGTTCCTAAACTCAGTTACCAGTTTTTGAGAACCTAATGTGTACGAGGCAGTGGGCCGAGAGCTTTTCTGACATGGTCTCATCTCGTGTGCATGACCTCCCAATGAGGCGGAACTTCCATGTCCCTATTTTGCAGATGAAGAAACCAAGACCCAGAAAAGTAAAAGTAAATGTCTTGAGGTCCTGCAGCTATTAAGTAGAGTAGTGATTATGCAAAGTCAGGCCCACCTGACTCCAAAACCCAAGGAAAATCTTAGTAAAGAATGTTGTAGAAGAAAAAAAACCCATAATCCTGGTATTTTGGCCCAATTTTCCTTTTTTACCATATTCTTTTCTAACTTTTGTGCATATAGGTACATACTTTTACATAATTGTATCCATTGC
>NW_028023940.1:0-641 GCF_054177405.1 Leptonychotes weddellii
TTTTTTTTTCAGTGCTGTCTTAAATCTTGTACCCAAGCTGAGTTCCTCACCTGCCTCACCCTAGTCCCCGCCCTGCAGCGGAGTGTCCTTGACAATGGAGTTGCCAGGTGAAATTCCAGACGTGCAACTTAATTTGAACTACGGATAATGTATACCCCACGGGAAATACTTACACAATAAGGTTATTCATGTATCTGCAATGCAAATCTAATTGAGCATTATGACTTTTAACTGCTAAATCTGGCAACCGGACTTGATGAGTACCCTACTGTAGGCCCTCCCGCTAACATAAGGCAGTATCTAGCCCCTGGCACGTACCCACCCACCTACACATGCATTTTGCACACTCTAAAAGCCACACTCCTGGGCGTTAACGCGTGTTTCCCTGGAATGTTCCTTCTGGGGTTTTCCTTCGGGCCCCCTGCCGTATTGTTTCAGTCACTGAGCCTGACCCTAATCCCCCGGGCCCTGCTCAGCCTCCAGAGCACCCTTCATGCCGGGTCTGGAGCATGAGAGACCTGGACATGAACTTCATGCCAAAGTGCGCACCGCGCGTGGGGAGACCGGTGACTCTGAGCGATCCCCGGGGAGCAGAGCCTGGGCGGTGGGCCTCCAGCCTAGATCTCGCTCTCTTCAAGAAT
>NW_028023941.1:0-641 GCF_054177405.1 Leptonychotes weddellii
CTATGTGCTCGGTTACTATATTAAATAATTTTACATATGGGGTCTCATATAATTCTCACAACAGCTCTGTGAAGTAAGATTTCAAGTTCTCTCATCACAGAAGAGGAAACATTGGCTCAGGGACTTCACAGAGAAGTGGTGAAGCAAGGTCATGGAGAGCCCAGATCTTCTGACTAGACTTCTAGATGCCGCTGTTATACCACGACTTAGGATGTTCCCAACTAGCTTTAGGGCACTTTAAAAAGTTATTCAGGAAGGTCAGGCAGGAGAAGTGGATACCTTGGTGTTTTTGTTGCATTGGAGGTATAGTAAATGATGGTGTTTATAACCTTAGTAATGGTAGAGTATGACAATGTTTCCTAAGGAAACACTGATGGTGGGAGAAGGGGGCAGGGATGTGATGGGGGAAGCCAAAGAATGATCTGATTTATAGTTTTATAAATACGAGTAACATTAAATAAATAAATATGACTGAATCCACCAAATCTCATTATAACACATACCATTACACTGAGAAGTTTGGTATAATGTGGCTATTGCCAAATCCTGGCATTTGACCTTAGGAGATAGTGCTTTGTTGATTTGGTTATAAAAATTATTTACAGTAAGTATTTTTGTACATTACATATTTTTGCTGGTTT
>NW_028023942.1:0-641 GCF_054177405.1 Leptonychotes weddellii
CAAACAATGAATCATGGAACACTGCATCAAAAACTAATGATGTAACGTATGGTGATTAATATAACATAATAAAATTAAATTTAAAAAAATGGCTGAGAAAGATAAAAGAGCCACAAATCTAGAGTCAAAAATATTTCCTAATTTATAAAATGTGGCAAGTGAGCTCTAAAACTATAGGTGAATGAGTGTGACACCAAATGATAAAATATTCTGGAGTAGATTACTAAATAAATGGTTTGTAAGTACTTAAAAAAATAAAAAATAAAATAGGATTAATGTTATAGGTAGCACAGTATCCAATATAGCAGGATATCATATAATTAAAAATTAATGACAGAATCCTTTTCATTGATGATGTATGTTATATTTGAGTTCGGCTTTTAAAATATGAACCTCCACTATAAGTAACCAAGCAGCTTTTTGGTTCACTAAATAAGATCTCAAAAACCCATTAGATTGTACATACTAGTTTATTCCAAATAGTCTTAGAAGTCATTAAACTCTTGTTCCTTCCATCTCTTCATTTTCTTCTTGTTATTTCAAAAAAAGAAAGTGTAAAAATTATGTTACATTGGCTGATTTCAATCTGATGAAAGAATTTGTCTGACAGCCATGAAGTATGGATGAGGAAATTCTAGTTC
>NW_028023943.1:0-641 GCF_054177405.1 Leptonychotes weddellii
TCTTAACTTTTCTCCAGCTTTGACTTCTATTGAGTATTCCAGCTACCTATTGTCCTAGGATAGGCTGCAACTTTCATTTCCTGCATAGTTGTTCCTTTTTACTTATATAGTCCCTTGTAAAGATGCCTAGGCAAGACATGTTGTTTGTATAGAAAAAATTTGTGAATATATAACCGAACCATTTCCTGGCTTTGTAACATTGCATTTGGCCTTAGGGGCGAATCATGCTTATAGCATCCTTGGTCCTCTGAATCAAACCATAGAATTTTCATCACTGTCAATGCTGCCCAGTTGTAAATGGAGAAAGAAAATACTAGAATGTGCTCATTTGATTATATAAACATTTGGTTCTAGCCATATCACACAAATACCATCGTGTGAAATACATCACACACAAAGGCTCAGGCCTTTGTAACCTGAAGATTTATTCTGTCTGCCCACTTTATTCATCTTTGTTTTATTGCTTGGAGGTTGGTGATTGTGCACAGATTACTGTGAAAATGCCCGTTAGCACCTAGGGAATCCGAGAAATGGCTTGGGCAGGTGTAGGCAGCTGATGCGGTGTGTCAGTGCCCACATTCTAGAGCTGATTGAAAATAAGATTGTTCCATCACTCAGATATTATGTGCACATTAGATTTG
>NW_028023944.1:0-641 GCF_054177405.1 Leptonychotes weddellii
ACCAGACTCTCACAACGCTGCTGACTTCTTGCTCGGGGCACACCTCCACCACCACCTCCTTTGGGGAAAGTGATTTGACCTCCTACTTACATATGTTGGGCACTGTGCTATTCTATGTTGATGATAAATCTATTGTTACCTGGTTTTATTCCAATTTTGCGTAAACCACAGTATATGTCTAAGATACGAATTTTGCAAAGAATAATATGTTATCATAGGCAACAACTGGTGCTAAAATGACTTTTTGTTCACTTGTTTTATCATACTTTTAATTCTTACAGACATCAACTGGCATTATATTGACCCATTTTCCACTTGATTTTAGTGCTTTTGGTTGTTTTTAGCACAAGCATCTTTTTCCTCATATATTTATGACCAAACTATTCCTTACCATTCTATTTTCTGTTCCTTCACTCATTTCTTTGGCTTCTTTAATTTTATTTATTTTTTAAAGCTTTATTTATTTAAGTTATCTCTACACCCAGTGTGGAGCTCGAACTCACAACCCTGAGATGAAGAGTCACATGATCCTCCGACTGAGCTAGCAGGTGCCCTGCTGCTTTAATTTTAAAATCTCTTTAGAAATGAAGCAGGGGAAATCGGAGGGGTAGACGAACCATGAGAGACGATGGACTCTGAAA
>NW_028023945.1:0-641 GCF_054177405.1 Leptonychotes weddellii
GCAGACTGGGTGCTTTTCTGCACAAGAATGGCCGCTTGACAATGAACCAAACGTTTCCTTCTCAACTTCTCAGACTGAAATGACTTTACTAACACTTCCCTTTTGGGAAGGGAAATCTTCTAAAAGTAAATTACCACATCAACACCTGCACTGGGTCCTCTCACTCTTCCCAGAAGCCGTATCCTGGAATGCATGCCGACACCGTGGCCGTGGGCTTCTGGCGCCTCGGCATCTCACGAAGCCGCTCAGGAGGCGGGGGAGGAGCCCACGGGGGAGGTTGCCACCACGGCCAGTGCCCGTGAACTCCAGGACGGGCCAGAAGGGCCTCGGCGCTCGCCTCCCCACCCCCAAGCTAGCTTAGTGCATTTCACTGGCGCAGCAAACGCTCAGTGTCATCCTCTGCACCCCCAAATGCCACGAGGACCACAGGGACACTTCTTTAGGAAGATGGACATGTGGTTTCTGACCCCACGTTCCCCTGTCTGGTGGAGAAGGGCTCAAGGCCCTACAGCTTTGGGGAAGAAGGCAGAAACCCATCCTGTGGCTCTCAGTGGCCGGAGCAAAATGTTTCCCGTGCCGCATCGTCCTTGGGCTCTGCGATGTATGGTTAAGTTTCCAATATCTGTTTATTTGTCTCTCCC
>NW_028023946.1:0-641 GCF_054177405.1 Leptonychotes weddellii
AAGTTCTGAACACTGAAAATTGTAAAACCTGGCTGAGAAACATAAAGAAAACCTATATAAAATATTCCACGAATGTTGGAATTCCATGAGTTTGGAAGACTCAATATTGTTAAGATGCCAGGTCTCCCCAAAATGATCAATTGAATCAATGCAATCTCAGTCAAAATCCCAGAAGGATTTTTTTTTTTTTTTTTTTTTTTTGGTCAAAATTGACAACCAACCAAACAAAAGACCTATAATGGAATTTAGGATGCAAACGTTGTGGTGCTTGCAATCGTAAACAAGGGAATTTTAGTGCTTGGGTTTTATTTTCTTTGCGGACCGTAGCTGTAAACTGAAGATAATATGCACATCTCAGTTACAAAAAGTTAAGCAGTATGTAAAGTATAGCAATAAATAAGGCAATATTATTGAAGACAATAATTTTCTTTTTTTTTTTTAATTTTTTTTATTCTTATGTTAATCCCCATACATTACATCATTAGTTCTAGATGAAGTGTTCCATGATTCATTGTTTGTGCATAACACCCAGTGCTCCATGCAGAATGTGCCCTCCTCAATACCCACCACCAGGCCAACCCATCCTCCCACCCCCCTCCCCTCTAGAACCCTCAGTTTGTTTTTCAGAGTCCATCATCTCT
>NW_028023947.1:0-641 GCF_054177405.1 Leptonychotes weddellii
ACTAAGAATGAATGTATTTAATGTTTTTTAAATTATTCGATTTTTCTCTTATCTGGGGACTATTTTGAAAAGTTTTATTTTTCTAGGAATTAGTACATTTTACCCAATTTTTCATTAGCATAAAATTATCCATAATATCCTCTGAATTTCTTCTTCATGTCTGCAATATCAGTAATTTTGTCCTTTTAAAAATTTCTTTTTATACTTTTGTCTTCTATTTCTATTCTTATCTTAGTTTTACCAGAGTTTGTCTATTTTATTAGCACTTTTTTAAAATCAACTGTTGTTTAGTTGATATTCTCAGTTTGTTTTTAGTCTTAGTAATTACTGCTCTTATCTTTATTACTACCTTTATTGGACTTGTCTCCTTCCTACCATTGCTATTGATGAGAAGTAGCCATCTCACTGCAGCTTTTTTTTTTTAAGATTTTATTTATTTATTTGAGAGAGAGCACATGAGAGGGAGGAGAGTCAGAGGGAGAAGCAAACTCCCTGCCGAGCAGGGAGCCCGATGTGGGACTCGATCCTGGGACTCCAGGATCATGACCTGAGCCGAAGGCAGTTGCTTAACCAACTGAGCCACCCAGGCGCCCCTGCAGCTCTTTTGTACATCAGTCTTTTCTCTAACTTTTTTGAGATCT
>NW_028023948.1:0-641 GCF_054177405.1 Leptonychotes weddellii
AGAGATCTATGTTTATGAGCTGATTCATGGTGAAGGGAAGCTGCCAGATGGGCTGGTGTCAGAAATATGAATGAAAGAAAAGAAGAAAAGTGATATTTTCAAGGAAAGAGACTTTTTCTAAGAATTTTTCCTTCCATATTAAAAAAAAACTTAGGTGGAGCATTTCTTTTGGCATGAAGACAAATATTCCAAAAAAATAGATTGTTACCTCATCTTTAATGCCCCGAACTGATTTAAAAATCTACACACTAGAGTGAAATGCAAATCAAAACGACAATAAGATATCACCTTATACCTGTCAGAATGGCTAAAATAAAAAACAGAAGAAACAACAAATGTTGGTGAGATGTGGAGAAAAAGGAACCCTCATACACTGTTGGTGGGAATGCAAACTAGTGCAGCCATTATGGAAAACAGTATGGAGGTTCCTCAAAAAGCTAAAAATGGAACCACCCTATGATCCAGCAAGCACACTATGAGATATTTACCCAAAGAATACAAAAATACTAATTTAAAGCGATACATGCACCCTGGTTTGTAATAGCCAAATATGGAAGCAGCCCAAGTGTCCATCGATTGATGAATAGATAAGGAAGATGTGATAACACACACACACACACACACACACACACACACACACA
>NW_028023949.1:0-10832 GCF_054177405.1 Leptonychotes weddellii
TCCAGCAACCCTCAGTTTGTTTCCCGAGATTAAGAATTCCTCATATCAGTGAGGTCATATGATACATGTCTTTCTCTGTTTGACTTATTTCGCTCAGCATAATACCCTCCAGTTCCATCCATGTCATTGCAAATGGCAAGATCTCATTCCTTTTGATGGCTGCATAATGTTCCATTGTATAATATACCACATCTTCTTTATCCATTCATCTGTCAATGGACATCTTGGCTCTTTCCACAGTTTGGCTATTGTGGACATTGCTGCTATAAACATCGGGGTGCACTTACCATTTCGGATCCCTACTTTTGTATCTTTGGGGTAAATACCCAGTAGCCACACACACTTTATTCTTGTGCCCCAACCCCAACTGCCTCTCAGTACCTGGGAAATAGAACACAAATGCCAAAACCCCTCACATGTCACCACAAAACAGCAATAATGATAATAATGATCATAAATAAATAAATAAAATAAAAAGAAAAAAAAGGAGGAAGAGTTGAAATGATTTCCACGCTTTTACCCTCTGGATCTCTCAGAAGCATTTCTGAAAGGTGAAACCAATTTTGCATCCAGGACCACAGCCTACATCCTCTGCAGGATAAGAAGACAACTAGAAGGAGGGGACGATGCAGACCGAGCTCGCCGAGCTACAGGATCCACCGCAACTCACCACGTGCCTGGCCTATGTGCCAGACACTTTTCTAGGCAGAGGATACACCTGTGAGCTCAGACTTTAGTAAGAAAGGCATGTGCTGAACAAGTTTATGTAAGTGCCTGCCCCCCTACCTCTGACAGACCTGATACAAGTGCTTCCCCAAACTGGTGTTTTATGAGACACAACGTGGTCATGCTTCCCTCCTGGTATTGGAGGTAAGTGCCAAATCTGTGCGCTTCACTTCTACCCACTACATACGACATTATGGCATGCATTAACTTTACGGTCGTCTTATTATTTCCCACTCTTATTTTCCCTGGGTTCCTATTTCCCAATTTACTTTTTTGTCATATTGTGCAATGTATTTCTGTAAGGCAACTCAATCTTCCTCCTTGAAACAGGACAGATAAAAATCAATCACCTGACTGTGAATCCCCCGAGCTCACCTGTGAGGAGTTAGCCCACTCACAGGGTTCTCCTACTAGCATTTTTGTTGGCTTCACAACTTGGACAAAATACAAATGTAAAACAGGAGCATTCATTTCATTTCTGCCTTCACTTTGGTAACCAAAAGACAAGTGAGAGGATTAAAAGTTGAGGCAACAATACTTTCTTGGAATAAAAAATTAATAGGCTCTACAGTATTTTATGATCATTGGCTTTATTAATGCAGAACGATTAATGCTAGCCATAAAAATGTATAATCAAATGGATTATTATTACAAGTTAAAATTTATTCTCTGTTCCCCATATTGTAATTTAACTGAAAAAAAAAAAACATGATTAACAAAAAGTTGCCACCATACAATCAATTTGAAATAGGCTGTTTAGGAACAACAGTAGAAAAAGAAAGTGTACACAGGAATGCATTACATTTTGACCAACCAAAAAGGTTTGACCCATTCTGGCTTATAAAGCAAGATACCAGTGTTTGTGATTTTGATTCACTTAAACTTTTTCCCTGCACTGGTTCCTTTGTAATACATTTTCTTTCTTTTTTTTTTTTTTAAAGATTTTATTTATTTATTTGAGACAGAGAGAATGAGAGACAGAGAGCATGAGAGGGAGGAGGGTCAGAGGGAGAAGCAGACTCCCTGCCGAGCAGGGAGCCCGATGCGGGACTCGATTCCGGGACTCCAGGATCATGACCTGAGCCGAAGGCAGTCGCTTAACCAACTGAGCCACCCAGGTGCCCCCTGTAATACATTTTCTTGAGTTCTACCCATGACTGCCCCAGTAACAGCCCTGGCATCAGAACCCACACACTATTGAAAAATACCAGATAGACCCCAAAGTAGAGCCAGTTGTCAGTGTTGAGGTTGGGGCCTCCCATAAGCCAGTCTGGGAAGAAGGTCATCCACCCCCCATACAATTCACACACGCACAGGGTAATCTGTATGAAATGCCTGTTAGAGAGAAAGAAACAAGAGCTCAGCGCAGCTGGGCACCCGGAATCCTGACATCTTGTCTTAGATGTCAGCATTAACACAGTCTTCCACAGCAGAAGACCTCTCTGAAGTCAGACCTCAGGTTTTGCACAGCGCTCCTTTGATGGGGCAAGTCAATCTGATTAGTGGAAGACCCATACATCCTCTGGAGAAGCAATACTGCCCTTTCTAGAGGATTATTCTCAGTTAAATAAGGTCTCTCAGGTATCCTGTTCTATTCTTAGGACGATTTACTGAGGTCACACCTCGCCCAGCAAAAGAGACTGAGATGCGAATCTTGCTAAGAGCCACAATATTATCTTACCCGAAAAGGGGATAGTAAGAACAGTCCCTTCCTTGAAGAATACAGTGGGCAGTGAGTCTACAACGAGGGTCATGGAGCCAAAGTTATATCAAGATACCAAGAAGAAATTTAATTTTTCCTGCTATCTAAGTAAAATTGAGTGGGGAAAGGTGGATTAAATGGCCTTGGAGGTTCCATTCAAACCTGAAATTTTGTGATTAAAGCTTTAAAAATGACTCTTCCGGGCGCCTGGGTGGCTCAGTTGGTTAAGCAACTGCCTTCGGCTCAGGTCATGATCCTGGAGTTCCGGGATCGAGTCCCGCATCGGGCTCCCTGCTCGGCAGGGAGTCTGCTTCTCCCTCTGACCCTCCCGACCCTCCCCCCTCTCATGTGCTCTCTCTCTCAGTCTCTCCCTCTCAAATAAATAAATAAAATCTTTAAAAAAAAAAAAAGACTCTTCCATTCAAGATGCTAGAAAATGGAATGCAATTGTGCCTACTTGACATTGTTTTTGGGAATCATCCCCAGGATAGCATTCTATTTGCCCCAGGTCACTGTGTCTGAACAAAGGAGAGGAAGGGAAAGGGTAGGAGGGAGGGCCGAGAGTTCCAAGTCTCAGAGTCTGACTGACGCCAGGCGGTTAATCTTCCATCGCCTCCCCCCTCTCCTCTCCCCTCTCTTCTGCCTTCCTCACATCTTCCATAACCTGCTTCTGGAAAGATTTATCTTGCATGTCTAACTCCAAATTACATAAGAGAATTTACTTGGTGTAAGGTGGAACACAAGTTTTCTAGAGTGATTTGGGTGGGGCGGGGGAGGAAGAATGGAAATATGACCCTTGTATTCTCCAAAATATTGGTGAAAAATCATCCAATGCAGTTCACACTTTCTTGCCTATGCAGTGACTAGGTAGTTCCTAAAACCATATTTCTCATAGTTTTTATTTTGAACGATCTGAAATTATCCTGGTGGCACCATGATTCTTCCCTAACAGAACAATTTTCATTTCTACTCTACTCTTCATCTAACAAATAAATGTGGTCATAATCTACTCCAAACACCACACGGGCGTTGGGACAGCTCATGTGTGTCCTCTCTTCAGCAGGCCAGGAGGCGGGCACTTACCGATAATACTTCTCTTTGACTATGGCATAAATGAGGACTAATGCCAGAGACCCATCCAGGACAACAGTCAGAATTTCCAAAGACACAATGGTTGGGTCAAAATAAAGCCATCTTGCATCAGCTTTGCCATATTCTTTCCCTACAAGTGAAATACATTTTGTTACTCATCTGGCAACCATTTTTATGACAGTCGGTGGAAATGACCTTTTTTTTTCCCCTAAGGAGGAGATAAAAAGAAGAACTGCCCCCCCCCCACCATTCTTCACAATGCCTCGTGGAACACAGGAGGACTGAAGCTAAAACCCATTTGCTACGTGACACGAGTAATAATAACAACGTCACGTGACATTTGTAAAAGGATTTTGGTTCCCAAAGCACTTTCACACATGCATCCTCTTGGCCCCCGCCCTTTTCACTGTAAGCAGAATTCTAAATTAATTCAGCACGGTCAGATTTTGCAAAGACGATCCTTAATAATTATCTTGGTAAACGCGTTACAATTCCTTACTTTAAAATTGCTACGTAAAGTCTGTAGGTATAATCTAGACGTGGGGAAATTTTTATTAAGGAAACGTTTATTTAAAAAAGTGTTTATTAATAATTGAAGAGAAATTGAGTGCCGAGGGGACGGTGGGGGGCATGGTAATGACACAGCCTGGACTACAGAAGGGGTCCCGGATGGACACGGGCGGGGGCGGGGCATTTCAGTGCAGACAGGAGTCACTAAGAACAGCCACCACAGAAGCCTCTGCTGTGGTCACCAGAGAGTGGGCGTGCCCTAAGAAATCCTTCCAGACCCTATTATCAGGATGGTTTCTTCTAGAAAGAATGAAGTGAGAAAGTCATTTTAGAGCTGGACTGAGAGTCATGCCCTGGGAGAACCTCCCTCCCTCCCTCCCTTCCTTCCTTCGTCCTCTTTTTTCCTCTCTCCCTCGTCTCTCCTCTCTCTTTTAATTTATGAAAGTAATACATGCTGCTCGTAAGATCTCAAATGATCAGAGTGAAAAAATGAAAGTCCCACCTCTTCTCGCTTTGATACTGTTCTCACATTACTTAGAAAAGGCATGAATGATCAAATATCAGCTACATTATCTGATTGGTCGGAGCAGCAGGACAAAGCTCTAGTCTCTATTAATGGCCCAAGTTAGGATCCCTCGGGGCCAGGGACAAAGGGTTCTAATGAAGGCTGTCCTGGCAGAAAGAAAGGCCAATAAACAGGATTAGCCATTTAATGAGATAACACACAGACACATGCTGAGCAGAGACTCTGAGAGGCCAGACACTACGGACGGGCCAGGCAGAGCTGCGCTGTCGGTCCCGAGTCAACGGCCAGCCAGGAGCTAACCGGAAAACAACATAATAGTGAAAGTAAGCTTTTCCTCTAAATCTAAACATATATACGGGGGCGCCTGGGTGGCTCAGTCAGTTAAGCCTCTGCCTTCGGCTCAGGTCATGATCCCAGAGTCCTGGGATAGAGCCCCGCATCGGGCTCCCTGCTCCGCGGGGAATCTCCCTCTCCCTCGGCCCCTCACCCAGCTCGTGCTCTCTCTCTCTCTCAAATAAATAAATAAAATCTTAAAAAAAAATAAACATATATACATCTGAAATGTTCCCTCTAGTGCACCCAAAATCTAAGGAATTATCACTAATGTAAAATGTCAGTGCTTTAGGAACTAAGAGATCAGTGGGTGTTTAAACATGCAAAAATAACCCCATTCATTCATTCTTTAATTCAGCAAAGCTTCCGGAGCACAGGAAGGCTCTGTGCCGGGCCTGGCGAATGCAGCCTTAACTAGGATGGGAAACACAGGCGGCCCACTAGGGCTCCCTTTCTGAGGTCAAACTGCACAGTAAGTGACGGCAACTGAATGTGGAACGTAGAGAAAGAGACACTTGGGCCAGATGAGGGAGATGAGGTGTGATCACTTCCTCCTTCCCGCTGTTGGTGAGGAGGGAGCCCCAGCCTTGGGTTATGGGGGTGGCCACACACAACAGGTGGCACTGGACGGACGAGGCTGATGGCAACTTACAAGTCACATACACTCATAGCCGGGGGAAAGAGGGCACTGCGCGCCACCGGGCCATGCGGGGGCTGCACTCAGAACCGGAGCGAACCGGGAAGGGCCGGCAGGAGGCAGACTCTGCAGCAATGAGGCTGGGGCGGCCCCTGGTTCCTGCAGCAGGAACGGGCTTCTTCCAGTAATCCGGGGGGCTGGCAAGGAACTGAAGCCTGCTCCTCAGGGATCTGCGGGCACCGTGCCTGGTCCTTGGGACAAGGAGGGTCGTTCGGCTCATAGGAGGAAGCAGAGTGCTGAGGGGCCTTGCGGTTAGTCCATGTGAAGCCCTCTGGATTTTATCAGCTGTCAATACCTAATACTGGATCTTAATTTCAGGCCTTACACCACTACCCCCCCCCCCCGTTTTATTGAGATGTAATTGACATCTAGCACTGTATGAGTTTAACATGTGCGTCACAATGACTCGGCCTACATACATCATGAAATGATTACAATGCGTTCAGTGAACATACATTCTTCATATAGATACAAAAAATAAGAAAAGACGGTGTGTTCTTCCTTTTGGTGAGAACTCTTTGGATCCATTCTCTTGATAACTTAACAGCAGTGGTAACTAGAGTCATCATATTGTACATTATATCCTCAGTACTTACCTATCTTGTAACTGCAAGTTTGTACTTAGTCACCTTTAACCAATTCCCTCAATCTCCACCCCCCCACCTCTGGTAACCACAAATCTGATCTCTTTTTCTATGAGTTTGAGTTGTTTTTTTTTTAAATTAAGATTCCACATAGAAGGGAGATCATACAATATCTGTCTTTCTCTGTCTGGCTTGTTTCACTTAGCATAATGCCCTCAAGGTCCAACCATGTTGTCACAATGGCAGAATTTCTTGCTTTTTTTTTATGGTTAAATAGTATTCCATTGTGCCCACGTGTATGCACACACACCCCAAACTTCTTTATCCATTCACCTGTCGATGGACACTTAGGTTGCTTCCATGCGTTGGCTATTATGAATAATGCTACCATGAACATGGGGGTGCAGATATCTGATTACTCTTGATACCTGATCAAATTCCTCAACCACCACCCTCTATATCATATCCTATCATCCTGGCCTGCCTGCAGCAAGACTCCTGTTGAGTCGGTCTATTAAGAGTCTCCACTCGATGTTTCTTCTTAGTAATTTTCCATCCACTGACCCCACCAGCTTCTTGGCCATAAAGCTCCACCTGTCCTTGTTGCATCTGGACTTGAGCCCGATCTCGCTTCCCTACTGCAAGACTCCACTGTAGGGGTACCTCCTGAATAAATTCTTCCTTATCATCTTGAACAAGTGTCATGAATAATTCCTCTTTAACAGGGTCCATGTGATGTTTATAGCCCAGCTCTACATCCTGGTGAATCAAAGGATGGTCCGCAGATCAACATCTGGGAGGCTTTACCATAGATCCTCTGAATCAGAATCTGTATTTTAACAAGAGTCCAAGGCAAGCTGGTGCACTTTAAAGTCCGAGAAGAACTACTTTACATTATCTACTGGATTTTCGTTTTCTCAAGAATAAAGGACACCACCATTAAATGAGTTTTTACTTTTTTTAAGGCCAAAAAATGTAAACTGAAGATGACTGATAAAGATCATGTTAGACATTTGCATTTCATGGGACTGGGCCAAAGCTGGGCTGTTCACTTTCTCTGATGCCAGGCCAGGCAGCCAGGGTGGAGGACAATGACTTAGGCTGTGTCCTCCAGCCCTGGGCTTCCCCAGCAACTCTCAGGCACAGTTTAATCCGGCCCACTCATCACATTGCACACACGAATGTGCACAGCAACATTTCCCTCCTGAGGTGGGGGCTCAGGCTCCCCGAGCTACCCCTGGCTGGGACCGGACAGGCATCAAAGACAACTCACATTTTGCTTTGAGAAGCACTAACGATAGCTGCCTGGATTCTCTCGAAGTTTCCTAACTCTAGTGATGAACAGCAGTCCAGACACAGGTCCTGGCTGAAGGACGTGATTTCAGAATTATGGAAGAAATGAGATAAACAATGCAGAATTTCTGATGCAAAGTCTCAAAGAAGTTACCTTGCATAAGGTAATTCTATAATGGTGGCGAAGGATCCTGTTGTTGCCTGGCTCACCTGTTCGTCAAATTTGACACAGTACGTGGGAGGAAGTCGATACTAACTGATGGAATGTTGACTGATTTACAGCAGCATGAAGAAGGTAGGCAAAACTAGTAAATACCTCTGCAGAGCTGGAGGAGCTTTGGAAATTATCTTCAAGACTACATATATATATATATGTATACACACACACACACATATATACACACACATATATAGACCTCGTATGCATATATGATAAAGTGAAGGTTGATGTTAAAAGTATGGAAAAGCACCCAGTTCAAATACTGCAAACTATTCAATCTGCAGTATAAACATATTTTTTAATACACGGCTTTATTGAGATATAATTCACGCATCATACAATTCACCCATTTAAAGTGTACAGTTCAGTGGGTTTTTTGTATATTCATAGATTTGAATCATCACAATGAAATTTTAGAACATTTCATTAACTCCCCAGAAGAAACCCAAACCCCTCACTCTCCATCCCCCTCCTCTGTTCCCCCCTCTAGTCCTAGGCAACCACAAATCTATCATCTGTCTCTAGAGATTCACCTATTCTGGACATTTCATAAAAATGAAATCACACCATTTGTGCGACAGGGACTCATTTAATTGACAGCCATACTTGCAATTAATCTCCTCAAACATTCCAAATGCAAACATTTTAAAATTACTTACACAATGAAGCAATCAAGCCTTTGGAATCTGCAATGTTTCCTACAAAAGACAAGTAGACAAAAGGGCCTTCCTGGAGAGAAGAAAATGAAAACAGGCTCTAATTTAGCATCACAGCCACAGGATGGCACCGCAGATGCGCGGCAGCATCCCCAGGAGCCCACATCCTGGTCTGCGCCCTCCGCACCTCCACGACCCTGTGGGGTGTGAGCCTGGAGCCTGACCGCCCCCCCGCCGACCTTGCAAAAAGATATGCCCAAAGGGAATGTTTATCTAATAAATGCTGTTTTTCAATGATTGGCATGATAAAAATCAGAGGTGTGTTCTTATGGAGAAAAATACATTGAAAATTTTGCACAAGGAAAGAGCTTAAATGTTATATTAAATAGGCTAAACTCTGGATTATTCCAGAGATTTTACACCTTTGAGAAGTACCTCACAGCAGTTCATTTTGTCTCGCCTCAAAAAACAGCCAGGATCTCTCTTAACAAAAGTGGCATTTACATATCTGTCGGAGTTAAACTAGTTATTTTTCCTACATAAGGGCAAATTTAGGAAAATTAAAATCCTTACAGGCTACATTTTAAATTTTAGGTAACGAACATCTGCAGTTACACTGAGGACTTTCCTATCACTGAAGTGCTTCTTTGCTTAAATTTCAAAACTAATTAATTAGAATTCACTGGGGTGTCTAATTGTCATGTTGCTCCTTTGAACAAATTTTATTGCCGGTCACTACGACTTCTTTTCCCATTTCTTTTTACCAATGCAATTGCTTATATGACATTAAAATGATGTCTCTGCCTAATCCCTGCTCACTTATAGTACTACTTCCCAGAGGTTATCACTTAGAGCTGAATTTAGTTCTGGGGGTTATTGCCCTAACTCACAATATACTTACACTGCTATTTCTTTAGATATTCTCAACTGACTGCCAATCCTGAAAAATTATGATTTAACTTATGTCTCCCCTCTGCGTCTCCACTTTTTACAGTTTTTTGATAGTGTAGGGGAGGAAAAACTTCTTCTGCCCTCTTTGACCCTGTAGCTGGCCTAAGAATTAACTGACATGACAGACTAACAGGAGGAAAGCACACACATTTTATTCACTATTTTTACATGTACATGGGAGTCCTTAAAAGTAAAACAAAGACCCAAAGAAGCTGTTAGGCCCAAAAGCTTGTATACTTTGTTTTACACAAAGAACGATAAATTACGGAGATGTGACAAGACAAAGGGGCATGGACTAGGGGACAGTAAATTGTGGGAAAGTGACTAAGAAATATATGAGGGAAACCAGTGGAAGATAAGGGTTATTTTAGTAGGTTTGTTCGTATAGGTCCATTTCGGCATTGACTCCCAGTCTCTGGTGATAAGAACGTTCTTCTCTTCCTGGTGCAGGGAGGGCACCGTTCTCATGGGAAATTTAATGACCTGATTTTAGGTAGAAAGGAGGAGGTCAGAGAGGCCTTCCTGCATCTGCTTTTTTCCAAATGCCTTCAGCTCTTAACCATCAATATGCCAAAACGGCATAGTTTAGAGTGGCACGTCCTGAACCACACCCCCCTTTTTAAAGATTTATTTTATTTATTTGAGAGAGACAGACAGACAGACAGAGAGAACATGTGGGAGGGAGGGAGAAGATCTCACGCAGACTCCATGCTGAGCATGGAGCCTGACGACGCAGGGCTTGATCTCACAACACTGAGATCATGACCTGACCTAAAACCAAGAGTCGGTTGCTTAATCGATTGAACCACCCAGGTACCCCTGAATCCTTTCAAATAGCTGTATTATACTCTTTAATTCTTCCATTAGTTACCAAATTTGTAACTCAGGTAGTAAACTTAAAAACCTCAGCTTCCTCATTCATCAGTGTTGCCCAGCATCTGGACTTCCCAACGTGTAAGATGAGGATGCTAGCCCCTGCCATGCTTTCTTCTTCTCCTCCCCATTTCTAACGCTCAACTTCTGTCTACTTTGCTTGTACATTGCTGAGATTGATTACATTTCCATTCTTGTTCTGTAAACATATTTGTCTTCCTATTTTATATGGATTCTGAAAGCTGAAAATCAACAGCATTTACAATATGGTGATTAGGTAAATGTCATTCACTGCAAAGGGCCACAACTTCTTTCTCTGCAGATCTAGTATTTTGACTCCTGTGTCATTTAAGAAGAATGTGGCAGCTGGAATATCCTTTATTACACTCATAAATTTCTCAAAATCATGCTGTATTTTAGTTTGCTACATATTTGGGCCATGACTTTCTTATAAAATATTTTTATTTAGTTACAGTTTTTAATTGCCTTTCTTTTTCTCTTATTGAGAGAAGAAACCTGACTTTCTCCCCATCTCATTAATATCTTCCAGCTTTTTTTTTTTTAAAGATTTATTTATTTATTTGAGAGAGCGAGAATGAGAGAGAGTACATGAGAGGGGGGAGGGTCAGAGGGAGAAGCAGGCTCCTCGCTGAGCAGGGAGCCCGATGC